>NW_021301500.1:0-1130 GCF_002162155.2 Triticum dicoccoides
GTACTTCTTCATACATGTTTCCACCACTTAGCGTCTGCACACGACATGTGCTCGGCAGACTTCAAGCGAAAGCCGACGTGGGTGTAGACCACGACCTACCTAAACACTTAAGCCTCTAGTCCAGGTTTATCGCCTATTCAGGTTCCATCCGCAGGGAGTCCGGCCGAGGTTTCCCATACGGCCCCGAACGATGTGAACAGGGTTCCCGAGATACCTAACGGGTATTCGGTACACCGTGCCACGTACCTACCGCATCACAGCCCACCCCTACGGTCAGCGCTATCCACGGCCTCCAGTAGGCTACAAACACCAGAAACTACTTGCAACTCCTGGACAGAGAGCTAGGGTGAATAAGAAGTCGAGCGGGGTCATATTTCAGGGCCCAATGCATGGTAGTAGCTGTATCTTAAATCACGCATACAGATCTCAGTGCTTAAGGTCGGCTTCAATGAAAGAACCCACCATGTACTCCTACATGGCCTCTCATCGATACCTTTACCAAATCGTGTTCACCACACCACTCTCATTACCGAGATAAACATTTCACTCTAGCCCATCACCCAGATGAACCAGACCTGACACGACTCTAAGCATAGCAGGCATAGCAAGGTAGGAACAACACATACATATGGCTCAAACAACTCCTACACATGCTAGTGGGTTTCATCTAGTTACTATGGTAATGACAGGTCATGCAGAGGAAATGGGTTCAACTACCGTAGCACACAGCAGTTTGAAACGCGTTGTCTTAATGCAGTAAAAGAGAGCAGGAGCGAGAACATGGGATTGTATCGATATGATCAAATGGTTGGTTGCTTGCCTGATGGTTCGATGCACGGATACGGTTCTTCGTTAGGGTAATCACGGTACTCCTCGGGGACAGAACCTGTCGCAAAGGGCATCGATACACAAGCATCACCAAACAATGTGCAACAATATGATGCATGCATGAAACATGGCAATATGAGTGTATTGGGCTAATGCAACTAAAGCCAGAAGGGTTTGAACAAATTTGAATCAAAGATTCAAATTCCAAATTCAAATATGGCCTTTTAAAGTGCCTTTTCTTGTTCTGCTTAAAACATCAATTTAACTTGTTTGATCATGCATGAAAATAGTACAGATGGATA
>NW_021301501.1:0-1076 GCF_002162155.2 Triticum dicoccoides
GCCTCAGTCATTACCCTGACCAACATGGCAGTATGGCCGGGTACATCTAGGCATCGAGTCAGGCGAACCACTTGATTGAGGTCGCGAGTGGCCATCTGAAAGCACAATCATAATGCAAAGGCATTAGAATTTCTAGCAAAATTTCGGCAGCATAACAGCTGTAAATGCTCAAGAAGGATTTTGAGACATTTGACAAAGGATTTCATACACACTCAACATCATCATATCAAAGTTCTGAATCCATCCTAACAACATAACGTGGTAGTAGAACTGAACTAGGCTTGTATCCATCAACCCTATAAGGTACTACTGATTAGTAACACGTGATCCTGATAGAGAGAATAGATCCTAATTCCTTAACCCCCGGTGGAAGAATAGACTGACTCAGATCAGAATGTCATAAGATAAAGGAGTAAAAAGAGCCTTACGTTCCACCCACAAACAATTCCCCTATATATAACTAAAGAATTTCTAGACTCAACATCGACCAATTTGGCTTGGAGAACCTACAGGCAGTCCGGCTCTGATGCCAACGCTGTCAGGACCCCGACTCGATGTCACATCGATCTAGCCGGTAACACCTCATATCACTTTGCGGCCTCACGCACGGTATCCCCACGGGTGTCACCTTACCTTTGCCCGGGACCGTTTGCGCCTTTTGGCTCACGTATATGATAGTGTCGCTAGCATCCATATGATAAGGAGCCCGGGCTGACATGACTAGTCGTAAACCCAAAGTGGCACAGACTTACAGGGACAGGCATCCATGACCCAGCTTCAAACGTGTCGGTCATCAGCAAGTGGGTCCGGGCTGTAGCACTGGGCTAGCAGGACTCCGGTAAACCGGGCTGTAGCGGGCTAACAGGACTCCGGTACTCAATGCGTGACATTTCCCCGAAGGGACAGACACCGGAACGAAGAAGGACACATGCCGGCCAGCCTAAGTGTTCCAGAGCAGTAGCAAGCTACCATGGCTCAGCGGTAACACTAGGAGACATTTCCCGGTAAGAGAGGCTACTAAAGATAAACAACTAGATAGTCAGATCCCACACATACCAAGCATTTCAATCATACAC
>NW_021301502.1:0-1099 GCF_002162155.2 Triticum dicoccoides
TTGATGCCATGGAAGAAGAAGAACGCTGTGCAGGACCCGCAGGTGCGCTCTTGGAAGATAATGGTGGTTGTGCCTGTTTTCTTGTATCACGGCTGGAGGTGGCACCGGAGGGAGGTGCTGGTGCAGTTGAAGTAGAAGATGCACGTGGTGTCCATGATGAAGGTCGGCCTGCAGAAAAGTTAGTTCGCCCCAATGCTTGTCGATCCTGCACTTCACGTTCAGCTTTACAAGCAAGATGGAATAAACGAGTGATATTAGTATACTCCTTATAGTCTAGAATGGTCTGAATCTCTCTATTTAATCCACCCAGAAAACGTGCAAGCATAGCTTCATTCTCCTCAACAATACCACATCTAATCATGCCAGTTTGTAATTCCTGATAATATTCTTCTACAGAGTTTTTCCCTTGTCTTAAACGCTGCAATTTTTGAAGCAATTCACGTTGATAATATGGTGGAACCCAACGCGTACGCATAGCAGTTTTCAAAGCAGCCCAATTAGTTGGAATAGGATATAATCTACAATGTTCAGACCACCATACACATGCAAAACTAGTGAAAGCACAAACAGCAGCAGCAACTCGTCTCTCCTCAGGATATTGTAAACATGTAAATCGTTGTTCAGTTTCTAACTCCCAAGTAAGATATATATCAGGAACATATCTACCCTAAAATGGTGGAATATTCAATTTCAGTTTAGGAATATGGACATCATCTCGTACCTGAGGTGGTGGTGCAGGCCTACCATTACGAATATATACCTGAGGTCGACCTGCTGGTGGTGGTACAGGTGGCTGCACGTAGTGTTGATTTTGATCAACCTCATCCTCATAATCTCCCACATAATCATCCTCCTCCGCATCAGCAGCAGGAGCCACAGAAGTATCAACAACAGCACCAACAGTTTGGCCAAACGCAAGAGGAACACGGCTTGCTCGGCGGAGGTCTGCTTCGCGACGTGGAGGTAGTCGTTGTTGTTGTTGTTGGAGAGGTGCGTTAGGTGCAGCGGGTGGTGGTGGTGGAAGACGCGCGAGCAATTCATTAAACTTGTTATCGAGCTTTGTTTCGAACGTCTTCTCAAGGCCAGTGATCTTCTCCAT
>NW_021301503.1:0-1352 GCF_002162155.2 Triticum dicoccoides
CACTAGCGTTGAACTAGCTCTATAAGCTAGTTCAAATAATTTTACACTCGAGTTGAACTAGCTCTCTAGCCTAGTACAAATAATTTTACACTAGAGTTGAACTAGCTCTATAATCTAGTTAAAATAATTTTACACTAGAGTTGAACTAGCTCTATAAGCTAGTTCAAATAATTTCACACTAGAGTTGAACTAGCTCTATAGCCTAGTACAAATAATTTTACACTACAATTGAACTAGCTCTATAAGCTAGTTGAAATAATTTTACACTAGAGTTGAGCTAGCTCTATAAGCTAGTTCAAATAATTTTACACTAGAGTTGAACTAGCAATATAAGCTAGTTCAAATAATTTTACACTAGAGTTGAACTAGCTCTATAGCCTAGTACAAATAATTTTACACTATAGTTGAACTAGCTCTATAAGCTAGTTCAAATAATTTTACACTAGAGTTGAACTAGCACTATAGCCTAGTACAAATAATTTTACACTAGAGTTGAACTAGCTCTATAGGCTAGTACAAATAATTTTACACTAGAGTTGAACTAGCTCTATAAGCTCGTTAAAATAATTTTACACTATAGTTGAACTAGCTCTATAGCCTAGTACAAAGAATTTTACACTAGATTTGAACTAGCTCTATAAGCTAGTTCAAATAATTTTACAATAGAGCTGAACTAGCTCTATAGCCTAGTACAAATAATTTTACACTAGAGTTGAACTAGCTCTATAAGCTAGTTCGAATAATTTGACACTAGAGTTTAACTAGCTGTATAAGCTAGTTCAAATAATTTTACACTAGAGTTGAACTAGCTCTATAGCCTAGTACAAATAATTTTACACTAGAGTTGAACTAGCTCTATAAGAAAGTTGAAATAATTTTACACTAGAGTTGCACTAGCTCTATAGCCTAGTACAAATAATTTTACACTAGAGTTGAACTAGCTCTATAAGCTAGTTCAAATAATTTTACACTAGAGTTGAACTAGCTCTATAGCCTAGTACAAATAATTTTACACTACAATTGAACTAGCTCTATAAGCTAGTTGACATAATTTTACAGTAGAGTTGAGCCAGCTCTATAAGCTAGTTAAAATAATTTTACACTGGAGTTGAACTAGCTTTATAGACTAGTACAAATAATTTTACACTAGAGTTGAACTAGCTCTATAAGCTAGTTAAAATAATTTTACAATAGAGTTGACCTAGCTCTATAGCCTAATACAAATGATTTTACACTAGAGTTGACCTAGCTCTATAGCCTAATACAAATGATTTTTCACTAGAGTTGACCTAGCTCTATAGCCTAATACAAATGATTTTACACTAGAGTTGAATTAGCTCTATAGCCTATTA
>NW_021301504.1:0-1592 GCF_002162155.2 Triticum dicoccoides
CATCTTTTGACCTCGGCATAGATGGTGATGCTCCAGCACCTGCTCCAGCAGTAGATACAGCGGAAGCCGGTGTGATTAGCATCGATGAGTGTGAGTTAGACCCAGCAGCTGTGAATGAAGGATGTGATGCTGCTGATGTTGGCAAGGCAATAGCTCAAGAACTAGATGTTGGTTCACCAGAGAATTGCCACACCCCGATATGCGCAGAACCAGAACTTGGCACGAGCAGTTCTTCGGGGCCACCTCTTGCACGAAGACAGAGGAGGGTAAGAAGGCCCGCAGCATCTCAAAGGTCTCCATTCATCGACTACAACAAGAACAAGACTTTCAGCACCAATGAGGTAGTGAACAAGCTTTACGCTGCCCTCTTGTATTGGGTCAGGCATCACAAAGGAGCAAATGATGGAGCTACCAGGTAAACTAACTCCCCACAGCCTACATACATATCTTTTTCAGTTGCATAGCACCAGCCACTTAGTTGCACAGAAAGCATAATATGTTGCACAAAACAGGGCTTTTAGTTGCACACTGTTCTTTTTTCATTTTCATGCACATTTTTTTGCTGCTGTGACCCTTCGAGCTAACTTGTCTTTTTATTGCTTTCAAAAAAAATCAGCCCTGAGATAATTAGGTATGGTGCTTTCTACATTTCTTTAAAGGAGTTAGTTGATTCGATGAAGCCGGTTCAATGGTTGTCAAAAATTGTTATTGAGACTGGAATCTTGCACATCATGGATAACTTACCAGAAGGGTCAAAGAAGGTTGTTATGCCACTGAGGTTTTCTGTAAGTTTTTCCAAAACCTTCTTTTTACCCTCATCTTTGTTCTGTAGCACTTTTCGTTGACCATTTGAGGGAGGCCTTTCACCTACTAAGGAGTTTTGAGCCATGCTTTATAATCTCTGCAGATAAAATTACAGCAAGGGATCCACAATGTGAATGAGATGAACAAGATGTTTGACTACAAGAACCGTCTCGACAAGAAAGACTTAGTGAGTGTTGTGCCCATATCATCAATCTTTTTTTAGTTGGCACCCACAGCATGTCCAGTTGCACATGACACATCTGTTAGTTGGCAGATACTTGTTGCAACCCATTTTTAACTTGACCAAGTCTTTTACTGTTTTTCTTAGCTACATCTTGTATTTTGTGTCTGAAATCGTTCACGCTTGCAGGTCATGCTGCCAGTGCTCGAGTGCGCAGATGTAACCGATAAGGACGGAGGGAGGCATTATTGGGTCTTCAGTGTCAACTTGAGGGACGGACGCTTCGAAGTTCTTGATTCAAGCAGGACACTGGACAACATTGAGCTGATGAACAACGCCTCTACCATTGCGGGGGCAGTACGCCAGCTATGGAGGAAGCATTACCCAAAGTTCAGCATCGATCACTTCCAGATTATTGACATTGACGTACCGAAGCAGCTTGGCAAGTAAGACAATAAGCATTTCATTCCTTCTCAATCAAATACAATCATTTTGTAGTTTTTAAATTTTTCTACATGTGCAATCTTTAGTATTTTTAAGACACAGTACTAGTCTTCAATCTGTATTATCATTTTTATGAGTTTCTAATGGATTATCTAGCTAGTTG
>NW_021301505.1:0-1918 GCF_002162155.2 Triticum dicoccoides
GGCCGTGTTGCCCCCGCCGCCGTCGCCTAAGCACACGCCGCGCCGGCCTGCAAGCGGCAGGGCAACGTGGTCGTTCAGGGCGGGAATCCAGCTGCCCCCGCCGCGACGGCTCGCGCTCCGGGCGCCAACGCCGCAGTGCGATCCTGGCCGGCGGCGGAGAATGCCGGCAAGACCGCGGGCGTAATGCGGAGGAAGGTTCTGACTAAAAGGAAGCCACCTTCTTCACCTCTCACTCCATCCCCCCGCAAGGAGGTGCTCCGGCGATGCCGTTCAACGGTGCCGCTCCCCCCGCGAGTGAGGTGTTCGACGAAATGGCTGCAAGGTATGCCTCTTCGGTCTAGCGATTCCCTTTCATTTTCGCCATTAGTGTCGATAGCTCGTGACTTGTTATCGTCCGCTATAGCGGTGGTTCGAACAATGCAACCGAGTTTGTGAACTTGTTGGACACGAACGCGGTTGACATTGATCAAGCCCCTTTCGAACCATTCGACTACAATTTGCCAAACTGTTTATGTCGTTTGAATTTGAACTATTTGCCAAACCCTATGTCAAATGCGAGATTTGCAGTTTTTCTGTTTGCGAGTCTTCGCTGTAGTGCCCGAGCAGAACCCGCAGAAGCCGACCCGTAAAAAAGCATATTCCGTGAATATACTTTTTTACGGATCCGTTTGGTGGGTCTGCATCTGTGCCAGCCCGCGCCGGCCCGTAAAAATGGTTTTGCGTAAACTGCAAACGAGTTTTGCGGGCCGGCAGGATGCGGGGTCTGCTAGAGTTGCTCTTAGCTCTTGCTCCCGCGGCAGCAGCACAAGTAAGAAAGGCATTGATTGATTCACAAATTTGGAGCGTGATCACATAGTGAGGCATGGCGGCCTGAATGATTAGCCCTGGCAGACGGTCACCCCCAGAAGAAAACACTACACACCCACACACATGCAACGGTTCGATGGATGCATCTGCCCTCTGCGAGACCCGTCGCCGATCCATGTCTGCTGCGCCACTAGCCTAGTAGTACTAGCGTTTTGAGTTATTTCCGTGCTTCGAAGGTGCAGATACTTACTGATCAATTTTTAGTCCCACACCGGTAATTGTGATCGTTGGATGCTCGTGCACCTGTGTCGCCGTGCCTTGTGGCACAGGCCTGTCACCCCACGCTTTGGGGGGCAAAGAGTCGGCAAGGGTCGGGGCGATGCACTTTCCTCGGCGACGGGCCGGGCCGGAGTTCTCGGTGTCGGATTCAGGCGGGCACTCCATGGCGCCCGCACTCGCACGCGGAGGTACGTCATGCGGGTCTGTCCCGGACATCATAGGAAGGCCCCTCGTTGCCAGCGTATTTCGCCCCCTCACTTGCCACTCTTTTTTTGTTCTTGAGTGGGCCACATGCAAGTTCACTTCAAAAGTAATAAATTTAGCGATGGATCGAAGCGCATCACACATGCAAGAGCACTCTAAAATACATTAGTCATGGACCAACCTGTAAATGAAAAGAGCATCAACACACACGCATTCAAACTAGACGACGTCGGCGCCATGTACCAAAAATCCCATCGATTTTACAAAGTTGGCCAAATCAAATGCTGCTTTTACCATTGTGTTCATCGTGATGCGATCTTCAAAATTGTACCCCATATATATCGACATGTTCCAATGAATATTTTCAAAAAACGACTTTTACCATGAAATCAAGTTTCGGTATGAACATGGTTTTCTAGGACATATCAATAAAGTTGAGAATTATTTGGAATATGGATAAAACTCGATCTCATATGATTTCATGTTTGCATTTCTTAAGGACTTTTATCGATCGATATTTTTAAAAGCAAGTGTTTAATATAAACCTACCTTTTCTCTCACAAATAGGTAGGCTAACCAGGTGTTTGATCTTATGTTATGAATTCTATGAGTGAAAAACAAGTTGCAG
>NW_021301506.1:0-1080 GCF_002162155.2 Triticum dicoccoides
CATCCAAGAGATAGCTCCTGTAACCGCTCTGGCCTTAAATCCGGAGCAGACTGCGCCATCCAAGGACCAGAGGCTCAATCCTGCCACGGAGGCCACAGATCCCCCGGTGTTGGAGAGGCACATAGACTTGATCTCATATGATACCTGTGCCACCGGAACTCCGGACTCGCCTCTAGCCGTAAGTTCCGAACCATGTGAGCACGCGGACGTCGAACTGGATCATTTATCAATCTTCAAGTTCAGCGCCACAGACATCTTCCAGCACTCACCTTTGGGTGACGTGCTAAACTCATCAAAAAAACCTGTCCTTGGCGGGGGATTTACAGCCAAACTATATCCGGTTCGAACTAGAAGCTGATGATAGGGAATTTCGCTCCCCACCCGCCACCCACTTTATAGACACTGTCGAAGACTTAACCGACATGCTCGATTACGGCTCCGATGACATCGACGGTATGGACGACGATGCCGGAGATGAAGAGGCCCAGGACCCGCCGTTCACTGGACGCTAGACGACCACTTCCTCGTATGATGTGTACATGGTGGATGCACCGAAGGAGAACAGCGGTGATGACAAGGAAGATCCAGCTGGGGATAAACCTTCCGAAATACAATCCAAGCGCCGGCGTCAGCGGCGCCGCTCTAAGTCACGCCGCAGTAAAGACAGCAATACCGACACAGGAGAAGATAACACTCTAGAAGGTGCCAAAGACATCCAAGACCCCGTTGATACAGCTAATAAACAAGATGAATGGGAAGATGGGCAGGTCAGCCTTGGTAAACAGGCCACGCATGAAGACTCGGAGGACGTAAGTTATCTTCCGGTCTCTGAGGACGAGGTCAACCTCGGCACCGACGATTTCATCATGCCTGAGGAACCTCTTGAGTAGAAGCGCTTCAAGCTCTAGCTAATAGCCACTGCAAGGAGCCTGAAAAAGAAGCAGGAGCAGCTTCGAGCTGATCAAGATCTACTGAACGATAAATGGACCGACATCCTAGCAGCGAAAGAATACGGCCTCAAGCGCCCGGCCAAAAGCTACCCGAAGCGCAAATTACTACCTCAGTTCGATGGCAAGGCGC
>NW_021301507.1:0-3028 GCF_002162155.2 Triticum dicoccoides
AACGGGCACTCTTCTTCTACCGCAACAATCCAAGAAAAAGCCCCAACAAAGACAGATCTACAAGATTCCAATCTGAAGATCTAGGGGATGGAGGGTGGGAGAAGGCGCGAGAGGAGGCTAATCCGCGGAGGAAGGAGGGAACAGGAAACCGAACACAACGGCCGAAATCACCGGCGATGAGAAAAGCGGCGGCAACACAAGGTAGCGAAGGAGAGTTATCCTCAAATTGAGGAATCAAGAAGTCGTGTGGGAGACTGGAAAGTAGACGATAGAGACGAACAGATTAAGCGCGAGGGGATAGAAGTGGAGAAGAAAGAAAGGGGATCAAATCTGGAAAGAAATTGGAAGGGGAGAATTAGAATTCAGGGACAGAGATACGGCATGAAGCCATTCGCCACTTAGGCAAGTCACATACGGCACTCTATCTATCACATCCAGCCGTACCCGCTGGAGTTTTTAAAAAAGTTATTGTAGCATGTACTTTGCTTCCTTATTCTGACAAAATGGGCACTGGTCCCACCAATGATACAAAGAAATTGTTGTATCAACATCAACTTCTTTCAAACTCCTCGTAAACAAGTTTCCTGTAGTCCAGGCTGCAAGATTTTTTTTTGTGATGATACTGACCATTAGGCATACTCTTTACAGAATATAAACATAATTTTCCTTTTCCTCTATACCTCCATTTTTTATCTTATCAGTTTTGATACTTTTGTGAACACAAAATCAATTAGCTACGTAATTCAACTCTGACGTGTCTATGAGTACTTATAAGTTGCCCCATGTGATATGAGGGTGCAAACCTACAAGTTCATACACAATGTGTAATTATCAAATTTCAAATCACAGGGATCTAGTGTGACGCCCCGAGACCGATGTGCCAGGTGTCCTCCAGTTATTCGCTGTTGTTGCCTTGTCATTTGCTTGCGTGTTGCATCTTATCATGTCATCATGTGCATTGCATTATCATGTTTTAAAACTTGCATTTGTCCGGATTCCCTCAATCTCTCTCCGTTGTCCGTCCTGAGCCCAGACACACTTGCACACGCCTGCGACATGTCCGAAATATTATTTTATAAGTGGCCGGAAAATATTCTCGGAATGGGATGAGAGTTGGCGTGCGGTCTTATTATAGTGTAGATAGACCTCCTGTCAAGTTTCATCGCATTCAGAGTTCGCTTGACGCCCCAACGATTAACTATAGCCCTCCTGTGTAGATAGACCTCCTGTGCAGAGAGTTCACATTATAGCCGGTCTAACGTCGGACGTTTTCGGTCTCCGGAAACAGATGCCGGACCCTCTCTCTCTCTTCTCCCCCTCGCAGTCTTGCCACAGCCCACCTAGTCCACCCTCCTTCCCCTCTTCGCTTCCGAAGTTGTCCGATGCGACCGCACGGTCCAAAACCCTCTCTGCACAGTGCATCGAACCCCTCACGTGTGCGTCCGAAATTGTCCCGGACCCGACCCGGGCAATCATCACCGTTGGATCCGGATCATCCCCAAACATCTACAAAGCATCTCCGTTTTGTTAATTGGGCCCCTAGCTATTTTATCCGCAATCGTCCGATTGCGATCGTAGGGACGAGGTAGCCCCTAACCTAGTCTGTGAGGTATATATATACTCCACTCCTAGTCTTTTGGGACAAACCCTAACAATTAGGACCCTTGTCCCATCCTTCCCCTTGCCGCCGCCACACTCAATTCACCTCGGGATCCTCCCAGATCGGATCGATCCAATCGACCAGCACCACATCGCCTCCTCCTCCATCCTCTGCTTCTCCCTCGCTCGACCCCCCCTGCATCCCGTGCCTTCCCGCGCCGGCAACCGAGTCCCCCACACAGAGCGATGGATCCAGAGACCCTGCCTCGTGCAGCCGCGCAAGGAGCACGAGCTCCCATGGCCGTCGCCGAGCCGCTCGAGCACCTCCTCCTTCCTCCCGTCGCCTCGCCGCTCCGGCAACCAGGTCATGCCACCGCTCCCCGTCTCCTCATCCTCCTCCTCCTCTCCTTTTCCTGCTCTCTCTCCCGAGCTCATCTCTCTCTCTCTCCCTCCCGTTTTGCAGGAAGCCACTAGGACGGTGCCGCCATGAACGGGAGCCACCTCCTGCCACCGTTCACCTCGACCGCGCCCAAGTCTTCCCCTGCCCGAGCCATGCCTCGTCCCTGGCCCCCTCCTCGCCTCGCCATCCGACAACGAGCGCCGCCGTTGAAGCTCCTCCGCCATGGACGCCAAGTCCCAAGGTCCCCGCGCCCGTCCTTATGGCGCCCCGCATCCTCTTCGTGGCCTCGGAGCTCCTCTGTTGCCGTTCCCGACCTGCCTCGGTCCGTAGGGAACCCATTCCCGTCCTCCTCCGCGCCGGATACGGCAAGCACCGGCTGGATTTTGCACCGCAGCAAGCCCCGCTGCCGGCCACCAAGTCCCCTGCGCCTCCTCTGCATCCAGGTCACCTCGCCTCCTCTCGCTCACACTCCGGCCCTCTCTCTGTCCCTGCCTCTTGTCTGAATCCTCCCCGCCATGGCCCTGCAGTTCCTCCCCGCCTCCAGGGCTCCACGCTGCGCCACCAGAGACCAGCTGCCGCCGCGCCTGTCCCCTGCCGGGCTGCCTCGACCTGCGGCTGCAGTTTTCTTCAGAAACACGCGGAGCGCACGCAGTCAGCGCCTCCGCCGCGCCTCGCGTTGACCCAACGGCCTCGATCTCAACCGGGCCTGGCCCATGGTGCGAAATCCCCCCCAGCTCCCATGCTTTGTTTCGGCCCAGTGCATGGATTCGGCCTTGTTATGTTTTTTTCTTGCCAGGACGTTTTTCTTCTTCTTTTAATCAGAGTACTGCAGTTTTCAGAAAACCCCTTAATGTTCATGCATATAATAACTTAATAACCGTGCATCATATTAAAATGATTTATATATAAAACTTGCTTAGAATTTTGTGTAGATTAATAATTTTCCACTTTCATCTATGTTTAAAATGTTTAAAATGTTGTTTGTTCAAATTTGCCTAATGCCATGCTAAAATGGTTTATTCCATAACT
>NW_021301508.1:0-1093 GCF_002162155.2 Triticum dicoccoides
TGCTTCATCCTCAGAATGGTGCGACCATTGTACTTTGAGAAACTTGATATTATGACGTCGAGTGGTACGCTCGGCCTGATCGAGGATACGAATGGGGTACTCTCGATATGTAAGATTATCTTGGAGATCAAGCGTTTCGTGGTCCACTCCACGGATAGGATCCGAGAAGCAACGCCTGAGTTGAGAAACGTGGAAGACATCGTGGACTCTGGAGAGGTGCGGAGGTAGTTCCAACTGGTAGGCAACTTCTCCTCGTTTGGCGAGAATGCGAAAAGGTCCAATGTAACGAGGAGCCAATTTGCCTTTGATACCGAAACGATGGGTTCCCTTCAGAGGGGTAACCCGAAGATAAGCCTTCTCGTCAACCTCGAAAGTCATAGCCTTATGTTTTCGGTCATATTGACTCTTTTGACGAGATTGGGCTGTTTTCAACTTTTCAAGAACGATGCGAACTTGTTCTTCTGCTTCCTGAATCATATCCGGGCCAAAGAATTGTCTTTCCCCGGTCTCTGACCAGTTAAGGGGTGTTCGACACCGTCGTCCATAGAGAACTTCAAAAGGGGCTTTACCCAAGCTAGATTGATAGCTGTTATTGTAAGCGAATTCGGCAAATGGAAGGCACTTCTCCCAATCCATTCCGAATGAGATAACAGAGGCTCGAAGCATGTCTTCTAGAATCTGGTTGACGCGTTCCACTTGACCACTCGACTGAGGGTGGAAAGCGGTGCTAAAGGAGAGACGGGTTCCCATAGCATTTTGGAAACTTTCCCAAAATCGAGAGGTGAAAATACTTCCTTGATCCGAGTTAATTTCCAAAGGAACACCATGGAGAGACACTATTCGGGAGATGTATAAGTCTGCCAGCTGACTAGCGGTTATACTCTCACGAACAGGTAGGAAATGGGCTACTTTGGAAAGACGATCGACAACGACGAAAATAGCATTATTCCCTCTCTTGGTCCTGGGAAAACCGGTAATGAAATCCATACCAATTTTATCCCATTTCCATTCAGGAATAGCTAAGGGTTGAAGGGTGCCAGCAGGCCGTTGATGCTCTGCTTTTACACGACGACAGACGTCGCAATTAGCAATA
>NW_021301509.1:0-1120 GCF_002162155.2 Triticum dicoccoides
TTAAATAGAGAGATTCAGACCATTCTAGACTATAAGGAGTATACTAATATCACTCGTTTATTCCATCTTGCTTGTAAAGCTAAACGTGAAGTGCAGGATCGACAAGCATTGGGGCGAACTAACTTTTCTGCAGGCCGACCTTCATCATGGACACCACGTGCATCTTCTACTTCAACTGCACCAGCACCTCCATCCGGTGCCACCTCCAGCCGTGATACAAGAAAACAGGCACAACCACCATTATCTGCCAAGAGCGCACCTGCGGGGCCTGCACAACGTTCTTCTTCTTCCATGGCATCAACAGGGCACACAAGTGATATTATTTGTCGTCGTTGTAAGGGAGGAGGTCATTATGCGAGGGAATGCAAATCTCCGCGTGTGATGATTGCTACCGCGGATGGTGGATATGAGTCCGCTAGTGACTATGATGAGGAGACATTGGCTCTTATTACACGCGAAGAACATGGTGGAGATGATTCTGATCATGAGACGCAATACATGGCTCCTGAAGACGCTGACAGGTATGAATGTTTAGTTGCTCAACGTGTTTTGAGTGTGCAGGTCACACAAGCTGAGCAAAATCAGAGGCACAATTTGTTCCATACCAAGGGAGTTGTGAAGGAACGTTCTGTGCGCGTCATAATAGACGGAGGGAGCTGCAACAACTTGGCGAGCATGGAGATGGTGGAGAAGCTTTCTCTCACCAGAAGACCACATCCACATCCTTACTACATCCAATGGTTCAACAACAGCGGCAAGGTTAAGGTAACACGTACTGTTCGTGTGCATTTTAGTATCTCTACATATGCTGATTATGTTGATTGTGATGTGGTACCTATGCAAGCATGTTCCTTATTACTTGGTAGACCATGGAAATTTGATAAAAATTCTGTACACCATGGTAGAAACAATCACTATACTCTTGTTCATAAGGATAAAAATATTACTTTGCTTCCTATGACTCCTGATTCCATTTTGAAAGATGATATTAATAGAGCTAATAAAGCAAAACAGGAGACGAATAAGAGTGAAAATCAGATTGTGGCAAAAGAATTTGAGCAACAAATGAAGCCTAATAATAAACCATCTAGTGTTGCTTCTGAAATTAAATTGAAAAGTG
>NW_021301510.1:0-1063 GCF_002162155.2 Triticum dicoccoides
CGGTACTCCTCGGGGACAGATCCTGTCGTAAAGAATAACGATACACAGGCATCACCAAACAATGTGCAACAATATGATGCATGCATGAAACATGGCAATATGAGTGTGTTGGGCTAATGCAACTAAAGCCAGAAGGGTTTGAACAAATTTGAATCAAAGATTCAAATTTCAATTTCAAATATGGCCTTTTAAAGTGCTTTTCCTTGTTCTGATTAAAACATCCATTTAACTTGTTGGATCATGCATGAAAATAGTACAGATGGATAGATTGGATTTTTCTGATCATTTTTCATATATAATTTGTCCAATTTGGAGTTACAGAATAAAAGTTATGAATTTTTGAAGTTTAATTAATATTCTGGAATTTCCTGATTTAATTTAAATCCAGAAATATCATTTACTGCGTCAGCCTGACGTCACAGTGACATCAGCAGGTCAACAGGGCTGGCTCGGGTCAAACCTGACGTGTGGGGTCCACACGTCAGTGACACAGGGGCTAATCACGTGTTGACCCGGGCTGGTTAGCTTTGACTAAGCCCTGGGGCCCACTTGTCAGCGTCAGTAGGTGGTGGTTTAGTGGCTAATTAACTAGGCCATGTCAGCTCGCCGGAGTTCTGGCCGGCGGCGATCATCAGTGCGGCGGCGATAGTGGTTTTGGTCGTTTCGGCCACCAAATGAACCGCGGAGGCCACCGGAGTGAAGCTGAGGACGACCCGCGGCTCTTGGCGGAGTCCGTTGGGGTCGGGGTGGCCGGAGTCGACGGCGGCGAGCTCGGCTGCGGCGGCCGGGGTTCGGTCGTGCACGGGAACGGTGTTGCAGGGTGTTAGGGGGGGTGTTGGAGCGTGCTACGTGCTCCTAGTGAGATGTGGAGCACGATGGCGTGCTCGGTTGGGCGCTACGGCGATCGTGGCCACGACGGCGACATCGCCGGCGGCGTGAAGCTTTCGGCCGCGGTGGGGCTAGGGCCTAGGGGTCGGGAGAGAGCAGGGGAGAAGGGGGAAACGGTGGCGTAGCTCACCGCGGTTGCAGTGGGCGTCGAAGCGGGCTCGGGGACGCGTCGGAG
>NW_021301511.1:0-2432 GCF_002162155.2 Triticum dicoccoides
GAGTTCCAGCTTGCATACTGCAGAAGGATGACTCCTTACCAGATCGCCATCGCTCGACGGCAAGCCGGAATGCATCCAGCCGGCCAGGGAGTTGGTGTCCAGCGGGGCAACGTGGCGGGCCAGATGGTTCCTGCTGCCATCCAGCCCCAAGTGCAACACCTCCCGCCGGCGGCCAACAACCTGATTGCTGAAGCCATTACGCCGGTTGCCGCAGCCGGAGCCACCACTGGAGCACAAGGCCTCGCCATTCTTTTTAATTTTTACATGAGGACATGTGAAGGTAGCTTTTACCTTACGCATGGCTGCAAAGCATTCCAGTGTGCTCAAACTGACCAGACTCGCAAGTGTATATTGTTTTGTCTTCGTTTATGGTCACCTCGTACTCAACCCTGCTCCACTTCTCTCTTTTTGCTGCACTATTTGTGAGTTGTCTTCTACTTCCTCGTCCTATCAACTTCAGGAATCACACCTGTATATATGGCCAAAGGGGGCCAAAGAAGATTACAGATTTACAGAGGCATGGCAAGCCGTGTGGTAAGGTAGCTAAGCCAAGACCTAGCAGCTACCTTGTCAGCCGGATCCCTAAACCTATGTGAGTGCAGCTCAAGATCAGTTACAATGTTCGTAATTGTGAGCCGTGCAGTGTGATCTTCAGATCGGAAAACAGCAGCATTGCGAGAGTCCCAAATCTTCAACAAGATTACAAGCACTATTTCCGGCCAGAATCTAGAGTCCAGCTGCGGCGGCATATGGAGGAGCCAAAGCTCTTGAATCGTCGGCGTAGCAGTTAGGCCGATTTGGTCCCAAATCCGAGAGGCCCGCGGACAGCTGATGAACAGGTGAATTGTATCTTCAGATTAGAACAGCTGAAGAACTCGAGCAGCACGGACAGGCATCAGTATCCACATCCCCCGTTCAAAAACATTTTTAATCATCAACCATTTGGTAAGGACAGAAATGTACTTACAATCATGGTCCTCTTCTCCTTGTAGCTCTCATCGCACTCGCGGCCAAATTGAAGCCTCATGTAATGCCTGACAAAGACATGCATTGGGCTTGCAGAGGGCATGTATGACTTCAGCATAAGGTTTGCACTCTCACTGCGCTGGGTGCTCATCATTTTTGCACAAAACACACCCCTGAAATATGGCTTTGCCCATTTTCTCCTGGTTTCGTATATTTGTGTCATGTATGTATGACTCCTCAAATTGTATTTATCCAGCAAACCCGTCTAGGCTGATTCGAACTCATCCTCAGTCAACATGTGGTTCACAACCTTGTGGAATTCAGCCTGAAAATCACTCTTCTTAGTGTAAAGTGGTACCAGTGTTTCCTTCGCCTTCTTCAGGACATGCCACTTGCACCAACGGTGGACAGTGTCAGGATCCGTTTTCTTAATCACCACGTCCATAACCCTGCATTGGTCTGCATTTTGGGAAAGCATTTCCATCAGTTGAGAAAAATAGTTTACATTTTCCCTAGATTTTTGTTATAGTACAACTGCTCTATAAGATAGTAGCAATATATCTAAAAGCGTCGTGTGTGAGACTCGACCTGTCAGTATTGTTTTGGGGGCAGGTCCGCCTATCATACGCAAAAATTCTGCAAACACCAATTCAAAGCTTTCTTCTTGTTCATCGCACATCAACACCCCGCCAGGATTATGCTCCGGTAGTGATTGTTAACTCCAACATATAATCCAGATGGCATGTCATACAGATTCGTCATGTATGTGGTGTCGAATGTGACGACATCCCCAAAGAATTTGTACTGCATGCGGCTGCTGCCATTATCCCGTATTCAATTTATCACCTTACTGGATTTGTCGGCGAGCACCACATAGGTGAACCCAGATTTTTCTACAAAAAGATTGGAATGAATGTGTGTAAACATTTCATCCAACTGAAGGTTCACGTTGTATATGCAGACCTAAATTGCATATTTACATGGACAATTGCCGCATATATCATCAGGGCGGAGGGGGGAGTGGTGGGTCGGTTTTCTTCTGCTTACCTTTTAGTCCAGCCGGGGGCCTCTGGATTCACACTGTCGGTTGACTGAGCAGACCTCGTCGGAGATGCAGCTCGGCGCTGCTGGGCACCTTCTTGCGCGGCAGCCATGTCATCTTCGCCGGCCATCTGAGCCAGGTCAGACCCACCGTTTGCAGCACCAACCTCAAGATTTCCAGCCCCATTCTGTAACAAGTAGAGGAGGGGAACCGGATCTGTTTGTTCAAGGCTATCAGCAAATTCCTCCCGAATGGGGAACCTGCAAAATCGACAGCGATTCGCCGGCATAAGCGTTGATTCGGCAGTAGGGTACTTCAGGCCGTGCCGCAGCTTATCTCATCTGATTTTTGAACCCTAAAAAATGCAGAAATCTGCCAGGGACTAACCTGTCGACCAAATCAAGCAGAAACTCCATACCCTCAG
>NW_021301512.1:0-949 GCF_002162155.2 Triticum dicoccoides
TATTCCAACTACTTGGGCTGCTTTGAAAACTGCTATGCGTACGCGTTGGGTTCCACCATATTATCAACGTGAATTGCTTCAAAAATTGCAGCGTTTAAGACAAGGAAAAAATTCTGTAGAAGAATATTATCAGGAATTACAAACTGGCATGATTCGATGTGGTATTGTTGAGGAGAATGAAGCTATGCTTGCACGTTTTCTGGGTGGATTAAATAGAGAGATTCAGACCATTCTAGACTATAAGGAGTATACTAATATCACTCGTTTATTCCATCTTGCTTGTAAAGCTGAACGTGAAGTGCAGGATCGACAAGCATTGGCGCGAACTAACTTTTCTGCAGGCCGACCTTCCTCATGGACGCCGCGTGCATCTTCTACTTCAACTGCACCAGCACCTCAATCAGGTGCCTCCTACAGTCGTGATACAAGAAAACAGGAACAATCACCATTATCTGCCAAGAGCGCACCTGCGGGGCCTGCACAGCGTTCTTCTTCTTCCATGGCATCAACAGGGCACACAAGTGATATTATTTGTCGTCGTTGTAAGGAAGGAGGTCATTATGCGAGGGAATGCAAATCTCCGCGTGTGATGATTGCTACCGCGGATGGTGGATATGAGTCCGCTAGTGACTATGATGAGGAGACATTGGCTCTTATTACACGTGAAGAACATGGTGGAGATGATTCTGATCATGAGACGCAATACATGGCTCCTGAAGACGCTGACAGGTATGAATGTTTAGTTGCTCAACGTGTTTTGAGTGTGCAGGTCACACAAGCTGAGCAAAATCAGAGGCACAATTTGTTCCATACCAAGGGAGTTGTGAAGGAACGTTCTGTGCGCGTCATAATAGACGGAGGGAGCTGCAACAACTTGGCTAGCATGGAGATGGTGGAGAAGCTTTCTCTCACCACAAGACCACATCCACATCCTTACTACATCCAATGG
>NW_021301513.1:0-2702 GCF_002162155.2 Triticum dicoccoides
GAGCAAATTAGTAAAATACTAAAACTTTATGGCACGAAGGAACTGGGCATCAGAGCAACAAGGTGCTCCAGAGTCCGGTTCCCTGACTTTTTTTCCTCCGCATCGGCTCGCCAGTGTAGGGCACCGGTGCCAAATGTAGCAACAATTGTCTTGACACCGGTTTTGGCATACATAGTGGACGGCCTTAGTGCTATTAGTTCTATGTTACTAAATTGTGCATGCACACGCCTGTTAGTATCAATTTGATGTCATCCAAACACTGTCGCTATGCTATTGCAGTTATATTTAGCTTCCACATAAAATGTTCAATTTGTTATTTATAGTACATGACTAAGAACTTGTAGCATTATTGTAGTTCATTATAACTTCTGGAGTTTTAGAATTTTGTTATTGTCTCATTAGCAATTAATTCATTTGCACATTGATCTTTTTGAGGAGATATGTCATAATTAACCTGTTTCTTCATTTTTTCAAAATATTTATTTAGCGATTTTCTATGTTGCTGTAAACCCCTTTTCCCTACAATTGTTACTGATATAGTTTTAAATATTATAGGATGAACAAAAGTGCTCTTACCTGGAGTGGGTTGATCAAGAGTGGCCACGGTCTTCGAAGATGTGCCTAGCAAAGCTCTGGAGGGTGTATGAGGAAGAGAACAAAGCTAGGCTTCGAGAAAGTGTTGTCAACGCTGAAGAATATATCAAGATGTGGGAAAAAGAGGAAAAAGGGAGAATGAGCTCAGTTTTTTTATATTAAACTTTGCTAAGATGGTGTTGGCAAAGGAGGAGGCACTTTCCCATTTGGTCAGTGCAAAACAGGTTCTTATGGAACTAAAAGGAGAGGTGGATAAGATGAGCCTGGATGATCTTGATTAGGGAAATGAATATATTTATCTAATGTTGTTCTTATCAAGGTGAACTAGCTATATGATGTATTATGATGTTTTCAGGTAGCTATTGTACTGAGATGTTAAAATATATCTATGTTCCTGATATGAAATTGGAAAATAGCTGTTCGATATGAAATGTGATTTTGCATAATACCGGAATTATTAATTATAAACTGATAAACCTGCAAAATGGGTCATGGAACTTTGCAAATGGTTCAAGCAGTAAAGGCGGTTGTGATGGATAGCCCAATGCCATACAGTTTTCTTCACCAAATCATGTGTGATGTAGTTGAATAAAAGCAAACGGTTAACCGAGGCAGAGCATGTGTGATCATTACACCTATCGCACATGAGGCTATACATAAAAGTGTGTAGGATGTATATACGAACGGAAACATTTTCCTCGATTGACTGTGTGGGATGTACATACGAACGGAAACATACTTTTTCGATTAACTGTGTGGGATGTACATAAGAATGGACATGTACTACTTGGTTGACTATATGGGATGTACATAAGAACAAAAAGATATTCATTGGATTGACTGTGTGGAATGTACATACAAACAGAAATGTTTGTCTGGGACTGACTGTGTGGGATGTACTTACGACCGGAACCAATTGGGCCTGAATTGTATTTGATCGCTCGCCCGTCGCACACGATGTCATTTTTTCGGTAAAGTTACAAGGCCGTGGAGCTGGGTTGTCATTGTCCGGGAAGCCGGCGCTGGGTTCGTCGGGCGAGGGCCCCATGTGCCAGGGGGCACTGTTCACCGTCTTATCGATCGTCACGGAGTGGCTGGGTCGAGTTGGCTATAGTGGCGCTCCGCTTGGTCGCCGTCTGCTGGCGTCAGTAGTGACGATAGGCGTACTGTAGCCACGCCGGCCTCAGTCTACACGGAAGGAGTTGGTTGGGCACAGTTTCCTCATTCATCTATGAACAGAGACTCGTTGCATCATACGGCTGGGATGGGACGGGCGCTGACCTGTGGCCGGGTGGAGGAATACGCCACGGGGCAGCTAGCTTGTTGGGGAAGTCTTGATGCGCCAGGTATTGTCGGCTTGCATTATCCGGTATGGTCGGGTTTCTGTTTCGGTCGTGTCTAAGAGTTCGGCCGGGTTGGCGGACTTGGCCAGGTCGCGGGACCCGGCCGAGTGTGATCCGGACTGTGGGGGCGATGCTGGCCTTGATGTTTTGAAAAAGGTCCGGGTTCCGTTGCCTGCCCGGGGTTCTTCCCCTCGACAGTAGTCCCCGAAGCTGTTAAGGTCCGCCGTCTTCTAGTGGGTGGGCCTTTGTAGTTTCCCCGCTGAACGGGTGTTTCTCGATGAAGCTTGAGACCGCCAGGTCCAGCAACACCCACTATGTGCACGGGCGGGAACAGAGGAGTCTGTCGAATCTTGAAGCAATCTTTCGGGCTTCATGCGGGCGCCATGTGGCGCTCGGGAATCGAAGGGGCCTGACAATCCATGCGTACGATGTTATGGGGCAACGAATTGGGGCTCGCCATTGTGCGCCCCCGGCCCACGCATGCGGATTTATTGCGGCATCCGCAAGTCAGTTGATATTCTCGAGGTAGTTATGGCGTGTGGTACGTGCGCACTTATTGCGGGGAAGTGGGAGGGGCGCGCGCAAACGATCCCACTTTCCCCATGTTGAGACATGTCTTATAAATTGGGGGCAGGGGGCTGCGTAGATTATTCTCGCTCGCGCTCCCCCATCTCCTTCTTCCTCTGTTCTTGCGACCGTCGTGTGCTGGGACGCTCTGCCGTTCTTCGGGCAGAACTTCTCCGTCAAACTTTTCTCTCTTTCTCC
>NW_021301514.1:0-975 GCF_002162155.2 Triticum dicoccoides
TTTACATGAGGATTCTTCCGCGGAAGAACAACTCATATTCGCCTTGTCACAGGGCGCCGAGCACAACCTGATGACCTATGAGGCGTACGATATCAACGGCTACACATTCTACACCGAGGCCAAGGACATGAAGAGCGATGGTTATCAGAACTCCGGGGTAACGATGGAATCCTACACCGGTAACGACAAGGACAGATACTACGGAAGGATCGAGGAGATCTGGGAGCTGAGCTACGCTGGAGAGAAGGTCTCGATGTTCCGTGTCAGATGGGCCAAGAACGTCATAAAAGAAGACCGGTATTTCACCACCATGGTTATACCCGAAGCCAAATCCAAGACCGCGGGCGCAAACGTCACCGCGAAAAATGAGCCATGGGTACTGGCTTCCCAAGTGGACCAATGCTTCTTCTTTACCGACCCGCCAAAGCCCAGTCGTGTTGTCGTGAGGAGAGGCAAAAGGAAGATCATCGGAATGGATGGAGTAGCCAATGAGCAAGACTTCGACAAGTACGGCGACCCGAGGATCGAACATGATGACGATGATGAAGTAGCAGCATACACCACAAGAAGAAGCAGGACCACCCTACCTAAAGGACGTCCGTTCCACAGAAGAACTCCATTTGCGAAAAAGAAGGGCAAGAAGATTGTGAACAGATAGCTAGCTAAGATCGATTGTATTTAAATCGTAGCCTTCATTTCTCAATTGTATTTCATGGGTACTTTTTGAACTATCATGAATATTTTTAAATTTCATGGACACTCGATCTCGATCCCCCTCCATCTCGATCGCTATCCCACCTCGCCAGATCCGGCCCCCCTCGCCGCCGAGCACCCCCCCAGTCCACTGGCCGCCGCCGCCGACCCCCCGCACCCTCGATTCCCCTACTCAACCGCCGCCGCCGACCCCCCGCACCCCGCGCACCGTCTTATAAAAAAAATTAGTATCAAATAGCTTTTTAAATGCTACTGTCTTAT
>NW_021301515.1:0-968 GCF_002162155.2 Triticum dicoccoides
CTTGTACACGACATACGTCGGCATCACTATGCACTAGCCAAACGAAACGTTAGTACCAATTCACAGACAATACATAAGCAATATATAATTATGCAACAGAACGATCGGAAGAGAAAAGCAAGACATTAATAGCATCGATTACATCTAAGTTGAACGACTCTCAAAACCAAAGAGACATACTACAAGTTCATTAAAGTTTAATTACAACATGAGCCAATCGATGTTTCAGAACTAGACAACTCGACTCAAGGGACCGGAGCGTGGATGAAGCCGCCGTCTATCGTGGGAGTCATGAAAGAACGGGCGTTGTCATCCTGCATTTGTAGCATTGTGTCGATGTCACTGTTGGACGGTTGATTTCTGAGGTAGAACTGCCCCGAGGTACGAAGGACATCTTGATGGATGATTTCCGCAAACTCCGACTGGATGCGAAAGAATTCTTGTCGGAGGTACGCGTCCTGGATTGCCGACACGCTCGCGGCCCAATCTTGGAGTTTACTCGGTAGCAGAAGTTGATGATGGTCCCGTACGATCACCCGCATGTGATGGATGGCGTAGTGGGCACCCTTCTGACCGCCAGGCGGCTGCTTGACGCAGCAGAACATCGTATTGTGGGAGAACACGTGCTTGCCGTACTTACGAATAGGCCTGGTGAAGGTGCCTCCAGATTGGGCGTAGCCGGGGAGAACATCATCAAGAACCTTCTTGACATTTGTGTAGTCTACGTTCGACTGACGGTCCGGGTCGAAATACGTGGCCATGGAATATTTGGGGCTTAGGAGGATGAGCGTGCAACGTGTGTCACTGCAGAAAACACGGAATGTTAAAAGAAAAACGATCGAAAAGTAAGAATTCATATGTTACGGGCCGGTTGAGGGGAGGACTTACTCGGGAAAGTAAGGCACGAGGAAGTTATCCTTATCTTGGTTTGCCAGAATGACGCCTTCGAGGTAAGAACTCGCGACTTG
>NW_021301516.1:0-1399 GCF_002162155.2 Triticum dicoccoides
CCTCTAAAATAGGTGGTGTGATCAAAGTAGTGGGTAGCTCATCAGATGGTGCATTCAAATTGACAAGGCATTCATCATTCTCATGTAGAGATGGAAGATCAGTACCTTTGTCATTACCTCTTATGATCAACTCAGATGATGTAGCCACTCTCGGGGGCGATGTGTCACATGGTGGAGGTGATGTAGTCCTGACAACAACGGATGTGGTTGTCATAGTATGCCTAGTAGTTGAAGGAACAATCATATCAACTCTTGGAATGTGCACCGTGCGCTTGTTCTCCTCGTGGCCAACACGTCGTTTTATTTCCTGTTCAGCTTTGCAAGCAAGATGAAACAAATGGTCCATAGGATAACACTCTTCATGAATTAGTATCTCTTGAATATCACGGTTTAATCCTCCCCAAAATCTATCCATAAAATCATCTTCACTTTCTCTAAAGAGGAATGCAACAAGGTAGTTTGTAAATCATCATAATATTTTGTTACAGTTTCACTACCTTGTTTTAAGTGTTGCAACTTCTTAATCATGTCACGAGTATAATAAGCAGGGACGAAAGTATGTCGCATGGCAAGTTTCAAATCATCCCAAGTAGTAGTATATAATCAGGGTGTAACCGACAATATTCACTCCACCAAACCAAAGCATAACCAGTGAAAGAACCAACCGCAACCTTAACCTTTTTATGTTCATCGAAATTATGGGAAGCAAATATATTTTTTATGTCGAACTCCCATTCAATATATAAAGCAGGTTTAAAACGGCCATTAAATGGTGGTATAGATACATTAACCTGATCATGTGCATTTGGATGTTTGTGCACCTCTCGTGACGGTTGTGGTATTTGCAAAGGTGGTGGCACGTCTCCCGCGATCGACAAAGCCCATGAATTGACTCTGGATCCTGTCATGATTAGTAGAACAAGAAACAAAACCTAAAAATAATGTTCCTATAACTACTAGGATGTGGTGGTAAAACGCTCACAATAAAGCAAATATCAATGTCTTACAAGTTCTTACCATGCAGCAGGCGGTGATCGGCAACCAGCGGTGTCAAGTAACTCCGAATATTGAGTAAAGCGATTGCCAGGGGAGCGTACGTATACACGGTGTAGAAATATGTGGAGCTGGGTTGGCTATATATGGTAGCAAAAGATTAGCAATAATCAATTCAAAGATGCAATGTTGAATAAACGCTCAACGACGGTACTGTGCTGGTCCTAGGCTAGACCGAACTAGAGACGCGAGCCTAGAACACTAATGAGGTCACGTCGTAGCACAACTAGCATCAATGAAGGACACTAAGTAGCTCTGGACAGCAAGATATAAGTGAAGATCACAACGGCAGTAAAGATAATGAGGTGAAACAACAGCCAAGCAGGATATATCAACAACTTTGTCT
>NW_021301517.1:0-1214 GCF_002162155.2 Triticum dicoccoides
GGTTATCAGAACTCCGGGGTAACGATGGAATCCTACACCGGTAACGACAAGGACAGATACTACGGAAGGATCGAGGAGATCTGGGAGCTGAGCTACGCTGGAGAGAAGGTCCCGATGTTCCGTGTCAGATGGGCCAAGAACGTCATAAAACAAGACCGGTATTTCACCACCATGGTTATACCCGAAGCCAAATCCAAGACCGCGGGCGCAAACGTCACCGCGAAAAATGAGCCATGGGTACTGGCTTCCCAAGTGGACCAATGCTTCTTCATTACCGACCCGCCAAAGCCCAGTCGTGTTGTCGTGAGGAGAGGCAAAAGGAAGATCATCGGAATGGATGGAGTAGCCAATGAGCAAGACTTCGACAAGTACGGCGACCCAAGGATCGAACATGACGACGATGATGAAGTAGCAGCATACACCACAAGAAGAAGCAGGACCACGCTACCTAAAGGACGTCCGTTCCACAGAAGAACTCCATTTGCGAAAAAGAAGGGCAAGAAGATTGTGAACAGATAGCTAGCTAAGATCGATTGTATTTAAATCGTAGCCTTCATTTCTCGATTGTATTTCATGGGTACTTTTTGAACTACCATGAATATTTTTAAATTTCATGGACACTCGATCTCGATCCCCCTCCATCTCGATCGCTATCCCACCTCGCCAGATCCGGTCCCCCTCGCTGCCGAGCACCCCCCAGTCCACCGGCCGCCGCCGCCGACCCCCCGCACCCCGCGCACCGTCTTATAAAAAAATAAGTATCAAACAGCTTTTTAAATGCTACTTTCTTATAAAAAATATTACTGTTATTATTTAAACAAGTTTGAACATATTTAAACACAAATAAGTATCAAACAGCTTTTTAAATGCTAAAAATAATTTGTGGAGCCTGGGAGTCGAAACCAGGACCTCCTGGTGTGAGAACTGGCTGCTGACCAGTCGAGCTAGTAGAGGGGACTTGATGTGGATCAGTTCTGGTGGTACATAACCTATTGGCTCGAGTTGAAATAAAAAAAATATTAATGGCGCACCACGGTGAGGTGCGCCATTAGTATTGTGCCCGATCCCCCCTTCCCTCTCCCCCTTCGCCCGAACCCCCCTTCCCTCTCCCCCTCGCCAGTTCCCTCTCCCTCTCGATCCACCGCCGCCGCCGCCGCTGCCCTGACCGACTGCTCGCCCTCGCCCTCGCCCTCTCCCTCCCTCGCCCTCTCCTT
>NW_021301518.1:0-983 GCF_002162155.2 Triticum dicoccoides
AAGAACAACTCATATTCGCCTTGTCACAGGGCGCCGAGCACAACCTGATGACCTATGAGGCGTACGATATCAACGGCTACACATTCTACACCGAGGCCAAGGACATGAAGAGCGATGGTTATCAGAACTCCGGGGTAACGATGGAATCCTACACCGGTAACGACAAGGACAGATACTACGGAAGGATCGAGGAGATCTGGGAGCTGAGCTACGCTGGAGAGAAGGTCCCGATGTTCCGTGTCAGATGGGCCAAGAACGTCATAAAAGAAGACCGGTATTTCACCACCATGGTTATACCCGAAGCCAAATCCAAGACCGCGGGCGCAAACGTCACCGCGAAAAATGAGCCATGGGTACTGGCTTCCCAAGTGGACCAATGCTTCTTCATTACCGACCCGCCAAAGCCCAGTCGTGTTGTCGTGAGGAGAGGCAAAAGGAAGATCATCGGAATGGATGGATTAGCCAATGAGCAAGACTTCGACAAGTACGGCGACCCGAGGATCGAACATGACGACGATGATGAAGTAGCAGCATACACCACAAGAAGAAGCAGGACCACCCTACCTAAAGGACGTACGTTCCACAGAAGAACTCCATTTGCGAAAAAGAAGGGCAAGAAGATTGTGAACAGATAGCTAGCTAAGATCAATTGTATTTAAATCGTAGCCTTCATTTCTCGATTGTATTTCATGGGTACTTTTTGAACTATCATGAATATTTTTAAATTTCATGGACACTCGATCTCGATCCCCCTCCATCTCGATCGCTATCCCACCTCGCCAGATCCGGCCCCCCTCGCCGCCGAGCACCCCCCCCCCAGTCCACCGGCCGCCGCCGCCGACCCCCCGCACCCTCGATTCCCCTACTCAACCGCCGCCGCCGACCCCCCGCACCCCGCGCACCGTCTTATAAAAAAATTTAGTATCAAACAGCTTTTTAAATGCTACTGTCTTATAAAAAAAATATTACTGTTATTATTTAAA
>NW_021301519.1:0-1134 GCF_002162155.2 Triticum dicoccoides
GACAAGGATACGTACTACTTCAGAGTGGTACAATAATCCTGTCTTGGAAGTCATGTTGCTAGACAACAATGAACCTACGAGCTATGGAGAAGCGATGGTGGGCCCGGATTCCGATAAATGGCTCAAGGCCATAAAACCCGAGAGAGGATCCATGTATGAAAACAAAGTGTAGACTTTGGAAGAACTACTTGATGGTCGTAAGGCTGTTAGGTACATATGGATTTTGAAAGGAAGACAGACAATGATGGTAAGTGTCACCATTGAGAAAGCTCGACTTGTCGTTAAGATGTTTTTCGACAAGTTCAAGGAGTTGACTACGATGAGACTTTCTCACTCGTAGCGATGCTAAGAGTCTGTTGGAATTATATTAGCAATTACTACATTATTTATGAAATCTTGCAGATAGGATGTCAAAACATTGTTTCCTCGACGATTTTTGAGGAAAGGTTGTATGTGATACAACCGGAAGGTTTTGTCTATCCTGAAATATGCTAATAAGTATGTAAAGCTCCAGCAATCCTTCTGAGGACTGGAGTGAGCATCTCGGAGTTGGAATGTATGCTTTGATGATGATCAAAGATTTTGGGTGTATACAAAGTTTATGAGAAACTTGTATTTCCAAAGAAGTGAGTGGGAGCACTATAGAATTTCTGATGAGTATATGTTGTTGACATATTAATGATCAGAAATGACGTAGAATTTCTGGAAAGCATATAGGGTTATTTGGAAAGTGTTTTCAATGGAAAACCTGGATTAAGCTACTTGAACATTGAGCATCAAGATCTATAAGGATAGATCAAAACGCTCAATAGTACTTTCAAATGAGCACATGCCTTGACGTGATCTTGAAGGTGTTCAAGATGGATCAGTCAAAGAAGGAGTTCTTGCCTGAGTTGTAAGGTATGAAGTTAAGACTTAAAGCTCGACCATGGCAGAATAGAGAGAAAGGAACGAAGGTCGTCCCCTATGCTTAAGACATAGGCTCTACAGTATGCTATGCTGTGTACCGCACCTGAAGTGTGCTTTACCATGAGTCAGTCAAGGGGTACAAGAGTGATCCAAGAATGGATCACAGGACAGCGGTCAAAGTTATCCTTAGTAACTAGTGGACTAAGGAATTTTCTCAATTATGGA
>NW_021301520.1:0-1419 GCF_002162155.2 Triticum dicoccoides
CGGATCCCCACCATTATCAATACCTCATATATATTTGCAATATTCAGATTGCTTTATCATATTCTTGCTCGTTCTTCGATTGCTTGCAGGAATAGACCTTCGTGGTCAGGCTGACCGTGCTTCCGGCATCGTCAGTAACCTCAGGAGATTGGTTTAGCGATTGCTAAGGCGCAACGTCGTGCACGTTTGTAGTCGGATCGTCAAAGTCGTCTCCACCAAATCGATAGTTACCATCTCATCGAAAGATCGGGACACCCCCGCCTCTATCAAGTGGTATCAGTTTTCAGGTTGCTCGGTGAGAATTTCCAGTTTTCCTAGATTAGATTTATTTTCTTACCTATTGTCCAAGAAAAAGCCACAAAAAAGAGTTAGATCTATTCATCCTTGGTCCAAGCCAGTCTGAGCCTTTGCAATTTTCTTTTCATTGCTTGCATTGTTGAATTATCGGTTGCATCGTCGTGTCGAGTTGCTGGTCTTAGTGTCTAGTTCGTTTAGAGTTTCGAGTTCTGTTCACATTAGTCACGCCACCGCTGCATCATTATCTCTTCCGCTGTCCACCACCCATCCATCAATTTCCACCACGTGCTACCCACCATTCATTGTCATAATAATAGTTGAGATCGTTCACATCTTCACTTGATCCAATCTGCATCTTATCTAGTTTGTTTTGGAAAGAGGGAGAAAAAAAGAGAGAAAAAAAGAGAAAAAAAAGGAGAAAAAAAAGTCAGAGAGAAAAAAAGGAGAGAAAGAAAAAAAAAGTGTGAGGAAAAAAAAGAGAAGAAAAAAAAACAAAAAAATAGGCACAAACTTTTTCAGAGGAAAGTTGGAGACAAAGTTGTTGATATATCCTGCTTGGCTGTTGTTTCACCTCATTATCTTTACTGCCGTTGTGATCTTCACTTATATCTTGCTGTCCAGAGCTACTTAGTATCCTTCATTGATGCTAGTTGTGCTACGACGTGACCTCATTAGTGTTCTAGGCTCGCGTCTCTAGTCCGGTCTAGCCTAGGACCAGCACAGTACCGTCGTTGAGCGTTTATTCAACATTGCATCTTTGAATTGATTATTGCTAATCTTTTGATACCATATATAGCCAACCCAGCTCCACATATTTCTACACCGTGTATACGTACGCTCCCCTGGCAATCGCTTTACTCAATATTCGGAGTTACTTGACACCGCTGGTTGCCGATCACCGCCTGCTGCATGGTAAGAACTTGTAAGACATTGATATTTGCTTTACTGTGAGCGTTTTACCACCACATCCTAGTAGTTATAGGAACATTATTTTTGGGTTTTGTTTCTTGTTCTACTAATCATGACAGGATCCAGAGTCAATTCATGGGCTTTGTCGATCGCGGGAGACGTGCCACCACCTTTGCAAATACCACAACCGTCACGAGAGGTGCACAAACATCC
>NW_021301521.1:0-890 GCF_002162155.2 Triticum dicoccoides
AACCGGGCTGTAGCGGGCTAACAGGACTCCGGTATTCATCGCGTGACATTTCCCCGAAGGGACAGACACAGGAACGAAGAAGGACACATGCCGGCCAGCCTAAGTGTTCCGGAGCAGTAGCAAGCTACCATGGCTCGGTGGAAACACTAGGAGACATTTCCCGGTAAGAGAGGCTACTAAAGATAAACAACTAGATAGTCAGATCCCACACATACCAAGCATTTCAATAACATACACACAATATGCTCGATATGTGCAATACAACATGGCATCACAAAATGACTCTACGACTCAAGTAGTTTATTCAATAGGCTCCGAGGAGCAAGACATTACAAACATGGGTCTCATGACCCAACAATCAGAGCATACAAATCAAAGCACAAGCGGAAGCTATCATGTCTGGGTACAGACATCTATAACTGAAAAAGGCTGAGAAGCCTGACTATCTACCAGATCCTGCCGGGGCACAAGATCGTAGCTGAGGTAACAAGCTAAACGTCGAAGTCCACGTGGAACTACTAGTGAGACTGAAGTCTCTCTGCAAAAACATAAAATAGGCAAACGTGAGTACAAATGTACCCAGCAAGACTTACATCAGAACTAACTACATATGCATCATTTTCAACAAAGGGATGGTGGGGTTTAACTGCAGCAAGCCAGCTTTGACTCGGTGGCTATCCTAAACTATGACTGCAAGCGACTCTTTTGAGGTGGCGCACACGAGTCCACATATTCACCATATCAATACACCACTATGGATCCGCTCCCGTCTCCCTACGAGAACGCCATCCATAGCACTCACGCTTATCTTACGTATTTTAGAGTATCCACTTTCACTTGTCTATGAACTGATATAAGCAACCCAGAAGTCCTTTTCCGCGGACACGGCT
>NW_021301522.1:0-1252 GCF_002162155.2 Triticum dicoccoides
TTTATTTAATATATCTGCAACTTTGTTGAATTAAATAAAATACCTAGGCAAGTTCAAAAATCACCAAACTATTCCTGGCCCATAGTTGGATTATTTCCAACATGAAACATTTTAGTTTGGAGATATTTGAGCATTTAAATATTTTATATTATTTTAAATGCCCAAATTCAAATATTTATGATTTAATTCAAAAACCCTAGGATGGCCTAGGAAAATGTGCACCATTTTTGGCAGAGGTTCTGAACCAAGACAAAAATGATGGCCATTTTAGAAGGGCATTTCAGGTTCATTGAAAAATTATTTTAGTAACCCTAGTTGGTTTCAGAGGGGACTGGGGGTTCTGTCATCCCCATTTCAAGTTTCTGATGAAAGAATAAACATGATGCAACACTCTAATGCATGACTAGCTAGGTTGTGACAACTCACCCCCACTCAAAAGAATCTCGTCCCGAGATTTGGGTTCCTCCGAGAAGAAGGCGGGATATTCAAGTCGAAGACGATCCTCCCTTTCCCAAGTTGCTTCATCCTCAGAATGGTGCGACCATTGAACCTTGAGAAACTTGATATTATGACGTCGGGTGGTATGTTCGGCCTGATCGAGGATACGAACGGGGTACTCTCGATATGTAAGATTATCTTGGAGATCAAGCGTTTCGTGGTCCACTTCACGGATAGGATCCGAGAAGCAACGCCTGAGTTGAGAAACGTGGAAGACATCGTGAACTCTGGAGAGGTGCGGAGGTAGTTCCAACTGGTAGGCAACTTCTCCTCGTTTGGCAAGAATGCGAAAAGGTCCATTGTAACGAGGAGCCAATTTGCCTTTGATACCGAAACGATGGGTTCCCTTCAGAGGGGTGACCCGAAGATAAGCCTTCTCGTCAACCTCGAAAGTCATAGCCTTATGTTTTCGGTCATATTGACTCTTTTGACGGGATTGGGCTGTTTTCAACTTTTCACGAACGATACGAACTTGTTCTTCTGCTTCCTGAATCATATCCGGGCCAAAGAATTGTCTTTCCCCGGTCTCTGACCAGTTAAGGGGTGTTCGACATCGTCGTCCATAGAGAACTTCAAAAGGGGCTTTACCCAAGCTAGATTGATAGCTGTTGTTGTAAGCGAATTCGGCAAACGGAAGGCACTTCTCCCAGTCCATTCCGAATGAGATAACAGAGGCTCGAAGCATGTCTTCTAGAATTTGGTTGACGCGTTCCACTTGACCACTCGACTGAGGGTGGAAAGCGGTGCTAAAGGA
>NW_021301523.1:0-1006 GCF_002162155.2 Triticum dicoccoides
TCGACCCTGAAACCCTCGACCCTTGACCCCTTCACGACCCTTGACCCTCTACCCTAGTTCCCGATCCTCGACCCCTCGGCGATCCTCGACACCCTTGTTCCCGATAAAAATTAAGAAGAAGAAGAAGAAGAAGAAGAAGAATAAGAAGAAAGAGGAGAAGAAGAAAGGAATAGCTAGAGGAGAAGATCGAAGAAAAAAAAGAAGAAAAAAAAGAGAAGAAGAAAGGAATAGTGGAGAAGAAGAAAAAATAGAATATATTCTATTTTCTCTTCTTCTCCACTATTCCTTTCTTCTTCTCCTCTTCTTTTTCTTCTTTTTTCTTCTTCTTATTTATTTCTCCTCTTCTTCCTCTCCTCTTCTTCTTCTTATTTAGTTCTCTCGACCCCTCGTCCCTCTCTCGACCCCTCGACGACCCTCGTCCCTGATAACATTTTTTTTCTCCCCTCGACATCTCTCGACCTCTCGTCCCACTCTCGACCCCTCATCATCATCTATCACCCCCTCGTTTTCTTTAGCATATATCCATGAACAAAATAGAGGAGAAGATCGAAGAAAACAAGAAGTCTTCCTCTTCTTATTTTCCTTTTTCCACTCCTTCCTTTTCTTCTTCTTCTTCTTCCTTCTTCCTTCTTCCTCTTTTCTTCCTTTTCCTTATTTTACTTTTTCCTCCACACTAACCTAATTAAAATGCACTAACCTAAAATCGATATCTACTAACAAACTAAATAAAAAATTAATACATATATGAAAAAACATATATAAACAAAAAATGATATGAACATTATATTCATACATACATATATAGCCACATCCATTCATCATATAGCTATAAACAAAAAAATGCTATGAACAGAGCTTCAACGGCGGCGGCTCACAACGGGGGCGGCCCGCGAGGGCGACGGTGGCGGCGGCGATGGCGTCGGCGACGACCACGGCGTTGGCGGGGGCGGGCGGCGTCGGGCAGCGCCTGGCGGCGACAGGGCAGGGGCGACGAGGACGGCGGGCT
>NW_021301524.1:0-877 GCF_002162155.2 Triticum dicoccoides
ATCATCATAATGAGCTCAATGTGACCAAGGTGTTGGACACGGGATCATGCATTACGGTACGAGTAAAGTGACTTGCCGGTAACGAGACTGAACAAGGTATTGGGATACCGACGATCGAGTCTCGGGCAAGTAACGTACCGATTGACAAAGGGAATTGCATACAGGGTTTGATCGAATCCTCGACATCGTGGTTCATCCGATGACAACATCGAGGAGCATGTGGGAGCCATCATGGGTATCCAGATCCCGCTGTTGGTTATTGACCTGAGAGCGTCTAGGTCATGTCTGCATGTCTCCCGAACCCGTAGGGTCTACACACTTAAGGTTCGGTGACGCTAGGGTTATTAGGAAGACTAGTATGTGACTACCGAATGTTGTTCGGAGTCCCGGATGGGATCCTGGACGTCACGAGGAGCTCCGGAAGGGTCCGGAGGTAAAAATTTATATATGGGAAGTTGTCAAACGTACACCGGGAAGTTTCGGGGTCATACCGGTATTGTACCGGGGCCACCGGAAGGGTTCCGGGGGTCGACCGGGAGGGGCCACCTCTCCCGGGGGGCCACATGGGCTGCGTGGGGCAGGGAGCCAGCCCCTGGTGGGCTGGCCGCACCCCCTCCCTTGGGCCCTTGCGCCTAGGGTTGAGGGGGGAACCCTAGAGGGGGCGCCCCCCCTTGGCTTGGGGGGCAAGCCACCCTCTCCCCCTCTCCCCTTGGCCGCCGCACCCCCCTAGATGGGTTCTAGGGGGCCGGCCCCCCTTCTCCCTTCCCCCTATAAATAGAGCGGTGAGGGGAGGGCAGCCGCACCACCCTCCAAGGCGCAGCCCTCCCCTCCCCAACACCTCTCCTCCTCCGTTGTGTGCTTGGCGAAGCCCTGTCGG
>NW_021301525.1:0-497 GCF_002162155.2 Triticum dicoccoides
GAGTCCGGTGAGAGTCGGGGCGGCGGCGTCGTGGGTCGGGGCAGCACGCGGGTGGATCTGGTGGCGAGGGAGAGAGGGTCGAAGGGGATCTAGCGAGGGAGAGGGAGGATAGCTAGGGGGAAGCTTACTAATGGCGCACCACACCTCGGTGCGCCATTAGAAATCTTTTTTTAGATAGCAATGGCGCACCCCGCAGCGGTGCACCATTAGAATGTTTTTTTATTACAGTTCGAGCACAGGTTATATTGCACCTAACCCAATCCACATCAGAACCCGCCCACTAGCTCGACTGGTCAGCACGCAGCACACACACTAGGAGGTCCTGGGTTCGATTCCCAGGCTCCGCAATTTTTTTTTGCATTTTAAATGCTGTTTGATATTTATTTGTGTTTAAATATGTTCAAACTTGTTTAAATCATAATAGTAATATTTTTTTATAAAAACAGTAATAATTTTTTAAAAAATATGTTCAAATTTGTTACTTGAAAATATCATCG
>NW_021301526.1:0-1318 GCF_002162155.2 Triticum dicoccoides
GGACAGTGTTGATGAATGACACGTAAGCGCATCTTGGGGTTCGGTAACCATTAAAACCACTCGGGGACCCGAAAACGGTGACTAATAGTCCATGAAATGGGCCAGAATCAGCCAAAACTATGAGTGTTAATGACCTACACGTAAGCGCACATTGGGGATCAAAAACCATAAAAATCGCTCTCGGACCCCAAAACAATGAGTAATAGTCCATGAAACGGGTCAGAATCAGCCAAAACTGTGGGTGTTGATGAATGATACATAAGCACACCTTGGGGTTCAGCAACCATAAAAATCGCTCCGTGACCCGAAAACGGCAAGTGTTAATGTCATGCACATAAGCGCACCTTGGGTTCATAAACCAAGAAAATTGCTTCGGGACCCCAAAACAGTGATTAATAGTCCACGAAACGGGCCAGAATCGGCCAAACCTACGAGTGTTGATGCCCCAGAGTTAAATGCACCCGAGGTTCATCAATCATAAAAATCGCACTGAGACCCCAAAATGGTGAGTAATAGTCCATGAAACACGCCAAAATCGGCCAAAACTGCTAGTGTTGATGACCTACACGTAAACGCACCTCGGGGATCATTAATCGTGGAAATCGCTGCAGGACCTCAAAAGGTGAGCAATAGCCCATGAGACGGGCCAAATCAGCCAAAATGAGAGTGTTGATGACCTGCACGTAATAGCACCTTGGACCTCTACAACCATGGAAATCGCACACGGACCCCAAAACGGTGAGTAATAGCCCATGAAACGGGCTAGAATCGGCCAAACGGTGAGTGTTAATGAACGATACGTAAGCATACCTTGGGGTTTAGCAATTATAAAAATTGCTCCGGGACCCCAAAATGGTCCATGAAATGGGCGACAATCAGCCAAAACAGCGAGTGCTGATGACCTACATGTAATCGCACCTTGGAGTTCAAAAACCATGGAAATCGCATAGGGACCCCAAAACGGAGAGTAATAGCCAATGAACCGGGCTAGGATCGACCAAAATGACGAGTGTTGATGAAGGATACGTAAGCACACCTTGGGGTTTAGCAATCATAAAAATCACTCCGAGACCGCAAAATGGTGAGTAATAGTCCACGAAAAGGGCCAAAATCAGCCAAAACGGCGACTGTTGGTGTCATGCACGTAATCGCACCTTGGAGTTTAAAAACCATGGAAATGGCTCCGGGACCCCAAAACGGTGAGTAATAGCCCATGAAACGGGCCAAAATTGGAAAAATAGCGAGTGTTGATGAATGACATGTAAGCGCATCTTGGGGTTCAACAACCATTAAAATCGCTTCGGGGCCCCAAAACGGT
>NW_021301527.1:0-2239 GCF_002162155.2 Triticum dicoccoides
GGACACGGCCATGGACGTTCCACACTGGTGGAGTTCAAGAAGCATGCACCACCCACTTTCATCGAGACTGCTGAACACCTGGATGCAGACGACTGGGTCCGCACCATTGAGGATCTGCTGGCACTAGTCGGATGCACTGAGGACCGTGATAAAGTGGCGTATGCTGCCCACTGTCTCGGGGGGACTGCCAGAGCTTGGTGGGATGGATTCAAGGCTATGCATGTTGAGCAAGACATCACTTGGAACACCTTCAAGACAGAATTCCGCAAGGCCCACATTCCTTCTGGAATCATGGCCATCAAGAAGCGTGAGTTCCGAGCCCTGAAGCAAGGTAGTAGCACTGTCAAGGAGTACATGCAGAAGTTCAGTGTTCTCTCAAGGTATGCCCCTGAGGATGTCAGCACTGATGCTGCCAAAAGGGAGCGCTTCATGGAAGGCCTTAACCAGACTCTGCAGTACTCGCTTGTTGTGTGTGACTGCCCAACCTTTCCTGATCTGGTGAACAAGGCACTCATGCTTGAGGACAAGCGACGTGCCTTGGATGACACTCGTAAGCGCAAGATGATCAGCAAGGGTAGCTCCAGCAACCAGAAGCCTCGCCCGTGGCAGCCAGCCCCAGTCAAGCCAACCTATCAGCAGCCAAGAGCTCCTGCACCCCGCACCAACTATCCACCTCAGCAGTATGCCAACCCCAGGCCAGCTTACAACAACCCCAATAACAATGCTGGCAAGGGCGTCGTCCCCAACCAAGTCACTTGTTTCGGATGTGGACAGCCAGGGCATTACTCCAAGAATTGCCCCAACAAGAAGCCCGACGCCCCGCGCCCCAATGCGCAGAACCCAGGCCAAGGCCGTGGAATGCCACCAAGGAACCAAGCTCCCCGCAACCTGCCCAACAATGGCAGGGGTCGTGTGAATCATGTCACCGCGGAAGAAGCCCAGGAAGACCCGGACGTCGTGCTGGGTACGTTCCTTGTCAATTCAGCACCCGCAACTGTTTTGTTTGATTCTGGAGCCAGGCATTCTTTTGTCACCCAAAGTTTTGCATTAAAAAGTGGCATGACCCCTACGCCCCTGAATAACCCTATGGTGGTACAAACCCCCGGAGCAGAGATGAGAGCCAAGATAGGATGTAAGGGAGTCGGGATTTCCATTAACGGGGTAGATTTCCTAGCAGACCTTATCATCCTAAAATCACAAGGCTTGGATGTGATCTTGGGAATGGATTGGCTCAGCAAGCACCAAGGCTTCATTGATTGCGCCAACCGGACGGTCACTATGACCAATGACCGAGGAGTCGAAGTTAAGTTTGCCTCCAACCCCTCCTCTGCTCAAGCCAACCAAGTCAATTGTCTGACTGAAGTTGGATTGGAACAAGTGCCGGTAGTATGCGAGTATCCCGATGTTTTTCCTGATGAGCTACCAGGAATGTCTCCTGACCGAGACATTGAGTTCATCATCGAGCTCATACCCGGAGCAGGACCCATCTATAAGAAGCCTTATAGGATGGGATCGGAGGAGTTAGCAGAATTGAAGAAGCAGCTGGAAGAGCAGTTGAGGAAAGGATTTATCCGCCCTAGTGCCTCCCCTTGGGGATCGCCTGTTCTGTTTGTGGCAAAGAAGGACGGTACCATCCGCCTATGCATTGACTACCGCTCCCTCAATGAAGTTACAATCAAGAACAAGTACCCACTTCCCAAGATTGAAGATCTGTTTGATCAACTCAATGGGGCCAAGGTGTTCTCCAAGATCGACCTCCGATCTGGGTACTACCAACTGAAGATCAGACCCCAAGATATTCCGAAGACGGCATTCGTAACCAGATATGGCCTGTATGAATGCACGGTCATGTCCTTTGGATTGACCAATGCCCCAGCTTACTTCATGTATCTCATGAATAAGGTCTTCATGGAATATTTGGACAAGTTTGTCGTTGTCTTCATTGATGACATCCTTGTCTTCTCTAAGTCGGAAGAAGAGCACGAGCAACACTTGAGGATGGTCCTAGACAAGCTTCGAGAGCACCAACTGTATGCCAAGTTCAGCAAGTGTGAATTCTGGCTGCGTGAAGTTGGATTCCTGGGTCATGTTCTAACTGAAGAGGGATTGTCAGTCGACCCTGCTAAGATTGAAGCCGTGACTGAATGGCAATCCCCGAGCAATGTGAAGGAAGTCAGAAGCTTCCTCGGACTCGCAGGATATTACCGCAAGTTCGTTGAAAGATTCTCGAGCATTGCCC
>NW_021301528.1:0-792 GCF_002162155.2 Triticum dicoccoides
TCCATGGCCGCGCCCCCTGCGCCCCGTGCGCCCACGCCGGCGCCGTCCGCTGCCGCCGAGCCCCCTGCTGGCCGTTCCCGCCGCTCGCGGGAGCTGGCCGGCCCCTTCCCCCCTACCCCGCCGGATTCTGGCACCCCGCCTCGCCCCTGGTGGCCTCGCGTGCGGGTGCCCCTTCGCCCGCACCTCCCGATCGGGCGCACCCGATCCGCTAAGGCCTAGTGGCCCTATGACAACGGGGGCCCACACCCCAGAACGGTTTAAAAAAAAGGGAATTAAAAATAAAATTATTAAATAAAAATAAAAATGATTAATAAAATTAATTATTAATTAATTAACTAATGAATTAATTAAGTTAATTAATCCAGTTTAATTAAATTAATTAACTAGTTAAGTTTAATTAAACTATAATTAGATTAACCTAAACCCTAATTAACCTAATTAGAGGATGACACGTGCCCCCCCCCCCGAACCCACATGTCAGGTTGACCAAGTCAACTCTGTTGACTGCTGACGTCAGCATGACATCATGCTGACGTCATAAATCCATTTTTTTGAATTAATTAATTAATTAATTAAATTCCAGAAATTAATAAAATCTTTAGAAAATCATAACTTTTAATCCGTAACTCGGATTAAATTATTTTCAACATGAAAGTTGCTCAGAACGACGAGACGAACCCGGATACGCAGCCCGTTCGTCCACCACACACCTCTAACATACCAAACACGCAACTTTCCCCCTCCGGTTCATCTGTCCGAAAACGCGAAACACCGGGAATACTTTCCCGGATG
>NW_021301529.1:0-1619 GCF_002162155.2 Triticum dicoccoides
GGGGGGGGGGGTTTCTTGTAAGCCACCCTTTCTCCAAGAATCTGTGTCGGATACCCTGAGCTAGTTGGTTAAGCTAAACAAAAACTTGGAGAGTTGGAAGATAAAAGCTTGTCTGACTTAGTTCATGTTAAGGGATATCTTTTGTGTGTGTGTGTGTGTTGAAGAAAGATGATATCTCCATTGATTGGTCCTCGTGATCAGTTGTTGGATCTATTGCCTTGTCAAGACTTTGACTTGAGTATGGGCAATCGTCAAGTCAAATCAGAACCAACGATTTTCGTAATGTTGTCTTACTATTGGTTGATCCCTCGAGCATACACCATTACATCTTTTGGTCTGACCATTGCTATCACCGTGTTCACCTGATGGTGGAAGTCCAGTAATATGGAAAATTCTGATGAGTTATTGTTGAGCCCATCAACAGCATTTTTGTCTCCCCCATGATTCATGCTGAACATCAACCTAGTGTTGAAAACCTTGTAAGCAATGCCTTCATGTTCCGTTCATGAAGCTTATGCCTGGATGAAAGAAGTGACTTTCTCCAAGTTCACGTGCATTAGGTGTAAGTTGCTGCCATGAATTTGAGAAAGGTTTGTTTTGTTTCCCTTGGAATCATCCCAAATAGGTCATGCATACGTACGAAGTATCCCAAACCTTTTTTTTGAGATTTTTGCCTCTAGATCTTGAACGCCCCGTAACTTTTTTTGTGTTAGGTTTTTGGGGATTTTGAAAATGTTTAACGGGGTTCCCCCAGTTAAATTCGGATGTAACTTTTCGAGTAGATGATTTTTCATATATAAAACTTTTTAATCCGAGTTCGTACGCAAAAGTTATGCCCATTTTACAAATTTCCAGAGAGATTTTGCAACTAAAGTCGAAATTTATATTTGTAAATTTTCTCAACAACTAGACCACATATCACATGGCAAATTATATTCTTTTATTTTTTTTGACATTTTTATCTTTTTAAAAAAAATTGAAAAGGCGGTCCATAAGGGGGGGGGGGGTTTCTTGTAAGCCACCCTTTCTCCAAGAATCTGTGTCGGATACCCTGAGCTAGTTGGTTAAGCTAAACAAAAACTTGGAGAGTTGGAAGATAAAAGCTTGTCTGACTTAGTTCATGTTAAGGGATATCTTTTGTGTGTGTGTGTGTGTTGAAGAAAGATGATATCTCCATTGATTGGTCCTCGTGATCAGTTGTTGGATCTATTGCCTTGTCAAGACTTTGACTTGAGTATGGGCAATCGTCAAGTCAAATCAGAACCAACGATTTTCGTAATGTTGTCTTACTATTGGTTGATCCCTCGAGCATACACCATTACATCTTTTGGTCTGACCATTGCTATCACCGTGTTCACCTGATGGTGGAAGTCCAGTAATATGGAAAATTCTGATGAGTTATTGTTGAGCCCATCAACAGCATTTTTGTCTCCCCCATGATTCATGCTGAACATCAACCTAGTGTTGAAAACCTTGTAAGCAATGCCTTCATGTTCCGTTCATGAAGCTTATGCCTGGATGAAAGAAGTGACTTTCTCCAAGTTCACGTGCATTAGGTGTAAGTTGCTGCCATGAATTTGAGAAAGGTTTGTTTTGTTTCCCTTGGAATCATCCCAAAT
>NW_021301530.1:0-930 GCF_002162155.2 Triticum dicoccoides
GGCGGCGCGGCGTGGGGCGGCGGAGAGGAGAGGAGAGGTGTTGGTTTGATGTGTTTAGAGGGGGGGGGTGCTTGGGTATTTATATTGGGGAGGGGAGGGTTTTGCTTGGGGTAGGGGACAAGAAATAGACTAGGATTAGGAAACAAAAGGAAAAGATCTAGAAATAGATACGGAATAAACGAACATAGGACAAGAGTCCTACTAAGACTAGGAAAGCAAGAAGCGGCGGCTCCCTGGTGCACGCGCGCTATGGCCTCTTGGCCGGCCGGCGGCTAGTGGCTTGGGCCTTTGGCCCAAGGCGCTGCAGATTTTTTTTTTAAACGGTCTCGCGCGCAGAAGAATAAATAAAAGAAAATATAAACGAACTCCAAAATTTAATAAAGTAAATTTTTCCCGACTCCTAAAAATGAGCCGAACAAAATGAACTTTTCTCCGGACCTAAAATAAAATTTTAAAAAACGCGCATTTTCCCTATCCGAATAAAATGCAAATAAAACTCCGGCAAACAAAATTTGATCTATTTATTAAATCTTCATTTTCCTAAATTTGGGAAAGTCATATTATTCCCTCTCTTATATTTTTGATAACGGAAAATAATTGAAGATGAAATAAATAAATCAAATGATCCTCTTTTCAATTCGAGAAAACTCTCAAATATGAAAATAACGAAATCTCCAACTCTCTCCAAGGGTCCTTGAGTTGCGTGAAATTTCTAGGATCGACCAAAATGCAAGAAAATAAAATATGCATGATGATCTATTCCAAATTGAAAATAAATTCAAAGGGGCTTTGAATTTAATTCTTTGAAACTCCCAACTCATATTTCATATAATTTGAAGAAGTCATTTTATCTTCTCTCGTGAAAATCATTGAGTCGCATAAAGTTTCAGAATTGGGATATTTCCAAATGAAATTCAAATATTCTCAACA
>NW_021301531.1:0-1502 GCF_002162155.2 Triticum dicoccoides
CTCTGATGGTGTGCTGTATTCTGTTCTATACGCTCCAACAAACGGTTTGTCTCCCGCTTGTTTCTCTCAGCTTCCATCATCACCTCGGCTAGTGAAGGAGGATGAGGCAGATTTTCATTCCTGGCTTCACTGCCTTCGGCCTGCTCTTGGGAAGCAGGATTAGCGCGCGTGTTGACCATCCTAGGTAGACAAGACAATGATTTAGTCAGGATGGTAAAATTCCGACATAGGATACATAAGGTAAGGAATAACTCGAAATGCAAGATGATCATCCGTATGACATGGTAGATACAGAAACTGCTTCTTTATTCCATCGTCATGCACACCATACAAGGTTTAGTACAAGACCAAACAAAGTACTATTATGGTGAGAAAAGGATTACATCTCGTCAGAGGCATTCCAAGCTCCTATACATTATTTTCTACACCTCCGGAAAGAGTACAAACTAGGACATATCCCACGAGTCACGCGGAACGATAGATGACACAACTAGTGCGAACTAGTGATGCTACCCCTAACTCAGACCGATCCGTAGTAGTCCTCATAAAAGTCACCTCCATAGCCTGGAAGCTCAACATGTTCATCCGGAAACAGACGATCTCGCGGAGCTTGTGGACCATAGGGGCTAGGATGAGGCCTTGGACCAACAAACGGTGGACTGCGGAGACCGCGAGGTGGGGTGATGCCTCCTACATCACGCCAAACCATCACGTCCGGCAGAGCAGATCTCACAGGATAGAGATCGCGCATATCCGAATATCCAGCTTGCACCGCCGGTGCGAACCGAGTCAAAGTGGCCTAGTGATCGGCACGGGTATTGAAGAGCTCTAACCTTAAGGCCCGATTTTCACGGTCCTTATCTTCGAGCATCTCAGCAGTGGTGCGAGTCCGTGAATCCTCCTGAGTGGAGTCAGCATAAATAGCTTGGAGATATCCTTGTGCTCCCGGAAGTGATCCTGGCATATACCGGAAGTCAGAGTCCCGAAATAAACCAGATCTGACTCGCATAATGGTCATCATAGAATTAGCCGGCATCCTGCACAGCCATCTCGATAGTAACCCCGAGTCCATAGGAGCAGTGAAGAGGCTCAGTGGATCCAGGATAAGATGGAAATATCCTGACAGTGCAGAGATACTGGCTTTGATTAAAATCTCGGAATTGCTCTTCGACCGTGTACTCAGGATACCAGCGGTATCCAGCCTCAGTCATTACCCTGACCAACTTAGCAGTATGGCCGGGTACATCTAGGCATCGAGTTAGGCGAACCACTTGATTGAGGTCGCGAGTGGCCATCTGAAAGCATAATCATAATGCAAGGCATTAGAATTTCTAGCAAAATTTCGGCAGCATAACAGCTGTAAATGCTCAAAAAGGATATTGAGACTTTTGACAAAGGATTTCGTACACACCCAACATCATCATATCAAAGTTCTGGAACCATTCTAACAACATAATGTGGTAGTAGAACTGAACTAGGCTTGTAACCATCAAACTTATAAG
>NW_021301532.1:0-1430 GCF_002162155.2 Triticum dicoccoides
AACTTCAATTCCCTGTGGAGTAACAACATAGCCAAGAAAAGATACTCGGTCGGTGCAAAAGGTGCACTTCCCAAGGTTACCAAACAAACGTGCATCACGTAGAGCAATAAAAACAGCACGTAAATGTTCCAAATGTTCTTCCAAAGATCTGCTATAAATCAGTATATCATCAAAATAGACTACCACAAATCGTCCAATGAAAGCACGTAAAACTTCGTTCATTAGTCTCATGAAAGTACTAGGCGCATTAGTTAACCCAAAAGGCATGACTAACCACTCATATAATCCAAACTTAGTTTTAAATGCTGTTTTCCATTCATCTCCCAATTTCATACGAATTTGATGGTATCCACTACGCAAATCAACTTTGGAGAATATTGTAGAGCCACTCAATTCATCAAGCATATCATCTAGCCTTGGAATAGGATGACGATAACGAATAGTAATATTATTAATGCCTCTACAATCAACACACATACGTGATGTACCATCCTTTTTCGGCACTAGAATAATAGGAACAGCACAAGGACTAAGGGATTCGCGTATATAACCTTTGTCGAGAAGCTCTTGTACTTGACGCATAATCTCCTTCGTCTCCTCTGGATTGGTACGGTATGGTGCACGGTTTGGCAGTGAAGCACCGGGAATTAAGTCAATCTGATGCTCAATCCCTCGAATAGGCGGTAATCCCGGTGGCACGTCTTGTGGAAAAACGTCAGCGAACTCCTGCAAAATGTTAGTGACAGCAGGAGGCAAAGAGGGAGGCACGTCCTCGAATGAAAATAATGCCTCTTTGCACACAAAAGCATAGCAAACAGATTTGCTGAAATCTAGCTCATCAATATCAGATTTGGTGGCAAATAAACATGCACTTTTCAATTTAATTTCAGAAGCAACACTAGATGGTTTATTATTAGGCTTCATTTGTTGCTCAAATTCTTTTGCCACAATCTGATTTTCACTCTTATTCTTCTCCGGTTGTTCTTTATTAGCTCTATTAATATCATCTTTCAAAATGGAATCAGGAGTCATAGGAAGCAAAGTAATATTTTTATCCTTATGAACAAGAGTATAGTGATTGTTTCTACCATGGTGTACAGAATTTTTATCAAATTGCCATGGTCTACCAAGTAATAAGGAACATGCTTGCATAGGTACCACATCACAATCAACATAATCAGCATATGTAGAGATACTAAAATGCACACGAACAGTACGTGTTACCTTAACCTTGCCGCTGTTGTTGAACCATTGGATGTAGTAAGGATGTGGATGTGGTCTTGTGGTGAGAGAAAGCTTCTCCACCATCTCCATGCTAGCCAAGTTGTTGCAGCTCCCTCCGTCTATTATGACGCGCACAGAACGTTCCTTCACAACTCCCTTGGTATGGAACAAATTGTGCCTCTGATTTTGCTCAGCTTGTGTGACCT
>NW_021301533.1:0-1209 GCF_002162155.2 Triticum dicoccoides
CTGCTGGGTAAGAACTGGTAAGAATTTGAGATTTGCTTGATGGATTTGTGATACACCACCACCACTTCTTAGTAGTCTGTAGGATCATATTCTTGTGTGTTTCTATTGCTGCTAACCATGCCAGGATCACAAGCCGACGAGATTGACTGGGAGAACTTATCGAACAAGGAGCTTCATGATAAGTTTCAGCAAATGATGACTGAACAGGTACAAGATGTGCTGAACAATTTTGAAGAGGCCATGGAGAAGATCACTGGCCTTGAGAAGACGTTCGAAACAAAGCTCGATAACAGATTTAATGAACTGCTTGCGCGTCTTCCACCACCGGCTGCACCTGTCGCACCTCTGCAACAACAACAACTACGCCCCCTTCCGAATCAGTATGGACGAGCACAGCGTGTTCCTATTGAGACAGGACAAACTTCTGGTGCCGCTGCTACTGCTGTTGGTGCTTCTTTGGCTCCTGCTACTGCTCCTGCTGGTACCCAGGAGGAGGATGATTATGTGGGAGATTATGAGGATGAGGTTGATCAAAATCAACACTACGTGCAGCCACCTGTACCGCCACCAGCAGGTCGACCTCAGGTATATATTCGTAATGGTAGGCCTGCACCACCACCTCAGGTACGCGATGATGTCCATATTCCTAAACTGAAATTGAATATTCCACCATTTGAGGGTAGATATGTTCCTGATATATATCTTACTTGGGAGTTAGAAACTGAACAACGATTTACATGTTTACAATATCCTGAGGAGAGACGAGTTGCTGCTGCTGTTTGTGCTTTCATAGTTTTGCATGTGTGTGGTGGTCTGAACATTGTAGATTATATCCTATTCCAACTACTTGGGCTGCTTTGAAAACTGCTATGCGTACGCGTTGGGTTCCACCATATTATCAACGTGAATTGCTTCAAAAATTGCAGCGTTTAAGACAAGGGAAAAATTCTGTAGAAGAATATTATCAGGAATTACAAACTGGCATGATTAGATGTGGTATTGTTGAGGAGAATGAAGCTATGCTTGCACGTTTTCTGGGTGGATTAAATAGAGAGATTCAGACCATTTTAGACTATAAGGAGTATACTAATATCACTCGTTTATTCCATCTTGCTTGTAAAGCTGAACGTGAAGTGCAGGATCGACAAGCATTGGGGCGAACTAATTTTTCTGCAGGCCGACCTTCATCATGGACACCACGTGCATCTT
>NW_021301534.1:0-1724 GCF_002162155.2 Triticum dicoccoides
TGGTTTACCTCGATGATATACTCATCTACTCCAAGAACGAGGAAGAACATGCCGAACATCTAAGGCTAGTGTTGAAGAAACTTCGAGAGCATCGCCTTTATGCCAAATTTTCTAAATGTGAATTCTGGTTGTCAGAAGTGACCTATCTGGGTCATGTGATATCTGGTAAAGGTATTGCTGTTAACCCTGAGCGAGTTCAAGCCGTCCTTAATTGGACTCCACCTGAATCGGTCAAGCAAGTTCGGAGTTTTCTAGGCTTAGCGAGCTATTGTCGTCGCTTTGTCGAGAACTTCTCCAAGGTTGCTAAACCTCTAACCGAACTCCTCAAGAAAGATAAGAAGTTCGAGTGGACTCCACAATGTGAGCACAGCTTTCAGGAACTGAAAAGACGCCTGACTTCTGCTCCCGTACTGGTACCGCCAGACTTCTCCAAAGACTTTGTTATCTACTACGACGCCTCGCGACAAGGACTAGGTTGCATCCTTATGCAAGATCGACATGTAATTGCCTACGCTTCACGGCAATTGCACCCACATGAGGAGAATTATCCTACTCATGATCTAGAGCTTGCAGCCGTAGTCTATGCACTTAAGACCTGGCGACATTACCTCCTCGGTAATCGTTGCGAAATATTCACTGATCACCAAAGTCTGAAGTACATATTCACCCAACCGGATCTGAATCTCAGGCAAAGACGTTGGGTTGAATTGATCACAGATTTCGATTTAGGAATAACCTACACCCCAGGGAAAGCCAATGTCATGGCTGATGCGCTAAGTCGTAAATCTTATTGTAACAATTTGATGTTACAACAAAGTCAACCGCTTCTCCATGAGGAATTTCGGAAACTTAACCTTCACATTGTACCTCAAGGTTTTCTTTCCACCTTGGTGGCAAAACCTACCCTTACGGATCAAATTATCAAAGCACAGAAAGTAGATCCGGGAATCTCCCGCATCAAGAGAAACATTCAGAAAGGAATTGCGAATTGCTTCTCCATTAATGATCAAGGGGTCGTATACTTCGGGAATCGACTAGTGGTTCCCAAAGTGCGAAACCTGAGGCGTTTGATCCTTAAGGAAGCTCATGAATCTCCTCTCACCATTCATCCCGGTAGTACTAAGATGTATCAGGACCTACGCCAGAGGTTCTGGTGGACTAGGATGAAGAGAGAAATTGCTCAGTATATTGCTAATTGCGACGTCTGTCGTCGTGTAAAAGCAGAGTATCAACGGCCTGCTGGCACCCTTCAACCCTTAGCTATTCCTGAATGGAAATGGGATAAAATTGGTATGGATTTCATTACCGGTTTTCCCAGGACCAAGAGAGGGAATAATGCTATTTTCGTCGTGGTCGATCGTCTTTCCAAAGTAGCCCATTTCTTACCTGTTCGTGAGAGTATAACCGCTAGTCAGCTGGCAGACTTATACATCTCCCGAATAGTGTCCCTCCATGGTGTTCCTTTGGAAATTAACTCGGATCGAGGAAGTCTTTTCACCTCTCGATTTTGGGAAAGTTTCCAAAATGCTATGGGGACTCGTCTCTCCTTTAGCACCGCTTTCCACCCTCAGTCGAGTGGTCAAGTGGAACGCGTCAACCAGATTCTAGAAGACATGCTTCGAGCCTCTGTTATCTCATTCGGAATGGACTGGGAGAAGTGCCTTCCATTTGCCGAATTCGCTTACAACAACAGCTATCAATCTAGCTTGGGTAAAGCCCCTTTT
>NW_021301535.1:0-1129 GCF_002162155.2 Triticum dicoccoides
TATCTGAAGATTTAAGGGCTATCAAAGATGCAAGGAAAACAAGTCTGTCGACTTGGATTTCGTTTCCATGGCTTACTCTAGAAGTTTGCCATTTGGATCCCGGAGTTTGGATTACCATAGAGGTTGGCATATCACCGAATGCGATGTTATGCAAGCGAGCATAATTTTCAGATATAAAAGAATGAGAGGCTCCTGTATCGAAAAGAACAGATGCCGGGTGGCAATTAACAAGAAGCGTACCGAGAACGACGTTGGGATCCTCTTGAGCTTCTTCGGCAGAGATACAGTTGACATGGCCACGTGAAGCGGTGACCGGTTTAGCATGAAACACTTTCCCTGTCGGCTTGCCACGGCCAACAGCTTTAGCAGATTGATTGGGGTTGGTCTGGGGGCATTCACGCATATAGTGACCAGATTCCCCACACTTGAAACAAGTCACGGAACTGGTACGTGGAGGAGCATTGTTAGTTGGAACCCCATAGGGCTTGGCTGGAACAGACTGTTGAACAGGGCGAGGCGCCTGGAAAGATGGCCTCGGTGTGAACCTGGGTGGCAGGGCGGTGTTGGGTACCCACACGCGGCGCTTCTGAGGACCAGCACCGGATGAGGAGCCCATGTCACGTCCATGCTTGCGTGTTGCATCATAGTCAGTCTGACCAGTTTCAGCACTGATGGCTTTGTTGACAAGTTTCGAAAAAGATGTGCACTCATGCAGACGGAGGTCGCGGCAAAGCTCAGGACTAAGGCCCTTACGGAACCTTGCTTGCTTCTTGGCGTCAGTAGACACTTCCTCAGTTGCATATCGGGCGAGATTACCAAACTCCCTGCTATAGGCATCCACAGAAAGTCGGCCTTGGGTGAAACTGCAAAATTCTTCACGTTTACGGTCCATGAGACCCTCCGGAATGTGATGTTCACGGAAAGCCTCGCTGAACTCAGCCCAAGTAGTGACATGGCCCGCTGGGCGCATAGCTCCATAATTCTCCCACCATAGACTGGCGGGGCCTTCAAGATGATATGCAGCAAAGGTGACCTTGTCAGCCTCCGCTACCAGCGCGGAACGCAGTTTATGAGAGATACTGCGAAGCCAGTCATCAGCGTCGAGAGGCTCGACGGAGTGGTGGAACGT
>NW_021301536.1:0-941 GCF_002162155.2 Triticum dicoccoides
AGAAGAAAGTGAAGATGATTTTATGGATAGATTTTGGGGAGGATTAAACCGTGATATTCAAGAGATACTAATTCATGAAGAGTGTTATCCTATGGACCATTTGTTTCATCTTGCTTGCAAAGCTGAACAGGAAATAAAACGACGTGTTGGCCACGAGGAGAACAAGCGCACGGTGCACATTCCAAGAGTTGATATGATTGTTCCTTCAACTACTAGGCATACTATGACAACCACATCCGTTGTTGTCAGGACTACATCACCTCCACCATGTGACACATCGCCCCCGAGAGTGGCTACATCATCTGAGTTGATCATAAGAGGTAATGACAAAGGTATTGATCTTCCATCTCTACATGAGAATGATGAATGCCTTGTCAATTTGAATGCACCATCTGATGAGCTACCCACTACTTTGATCACACCACCTATTTTAGAGGACTACATTGATAATTTGACTTTGCCATGTGATCAAGCAACTGAAATACCAACAATTTTGAGTGCACCCATTGAATTAACTATTGATGCAAAAGAACCAATGTTTAATCATTTTGATATGACCTCTAATCTTGGTGATGATTCTGTGTTGAATGACTTATTGCATGTTTGCTTATTTAAGCATGTTGTAGCATGTAAATTTGATGCAAGTAAGGTTTATTCACCAATATTGGGATGGTTTAATGATGAACATTGTCAATCTTTTGAAATGAATAAGAGCTTCACTTATATGTGCAAACTGAGTTGCAATATTTTCATGCCTTCTACTTCTTGTGCTAATTTTTTGGCTTTAGATTTTATGAACTATGCAAGTTACTCATCTATTCATGTGTCATATATGCAAAAATCAAGGGAAGTAAAAATGGATGACATATACATATACAACATGTACACCTTGTCTCTTTTGTTAGCCACATTTCAGATTAAGCAACGCCGAGGACGACTTT
>NW_021301537.1:0-1327 GCF_002162155.2 Triticum dicoccoides
ACATCATCTATTCGAATAGCCGTGTCCGCGGAAAAGGACTTCTGGGTTGCTTATATCAGTTCATAGACAAGTGAAAGTGGATACTCTAAAATACGCAAGATAAGCGTGAGTGCTATGGATGGCGTTCTCGTAGGGAGACGGGAGCGGATCCATAGTGGTGTATTGATATGGTGAATATGTGGACTCGTGTGCGCCACCTCAAAAGAGTTACTTGCAGTCGTAGTTCAGGATAGCCACCGAGTCAAAGCTGGCTTGCTGCAGTCAAACTCCACCATCCCCTTGGTTGATAATGATGCATGTGTAGATAGATCTGATGTAAGTCTTGCTGGGTACATTTGTACTCACGTTTGCCTATTTTATGTTTTGCAGAGAGACTTCAGTCTCACTAGTAGTTCCACGTGGACTTCGACGTTTAGCTTGATACCTCAGCTACGATCTTGTGCCCTCGGCAGGATCTGATAGATAGTCAGGCTTCTCAGCCTTTTCCATTTATAGATGTTTGTACCCAGACATGATAGCTTCCGCTTGTGCTTTGACTTGTATGCTCTGAGTGTTGGGTCATGAGACCCCTGTTGTAATATCTCGCTCCTCGGAGCCTATTGAATAGACTACTTGAGTCGTAGAGTCATTTTGTGATGCCATGTTGTATTGCACATATCGAGCATATTGTGTGTATGTTATTGAAATGCTTGGTATGTGTGGGATCTGACTACCTAGTTGTTTATCTTTAGTAGCCTCTCTTACCGGGAAATGTCTCCTAGTGTTACCGCTGAGCCACGGTAGCTTGCTACTGCTCTGGAACACTTAGGCTGGCCGGCATGTGTCCTTCTTCGTTCCTGTGTCTGTCCCTTCGGGCAAAAGTCACGCATTGAGTACCGGAGTCCTGTTAGCCCGCTACAGCCCGGTTTACCGGAGTCCTGCTAGCCCAGTGCTACAGCCCGGACCCACTTGCTGATGACCGACACGTTCGATGCTGGGTCATGGATGCCTGTCCCTGTAAGTCTGTGCCACTTTGGGTTTACGACTAGTCATGTCAGCCCGGGCTCTTTATCATATGGATGCTAGCGACACTATCATATACGTGAGCCAAAAGGCGCAAACGGTCCCGGGCAAAGGTAAGGCGACACCCGTGGGGATACCGTGCGTGAGGCCGCAAAGTGATATGAGGTGTTACCGGCTAGATCGATGTGACATCGAGTCGGGGTCCTGACAGCGTTGGTATCAGAGCTTGACTGCCTGTAGGATTACCAAGCCAAACTGGTCGAAGTTGAGTCTAGAAATTCTTTAGTTATATAAGGGAATTGATTGTGGGATGGAACGTAAGGCT
>NW_021301538.1:0-1918 GCF_002162155.2 Triticum dicoccoides
AGTTCAGCAGCAGATGTAATTCCGCGGTGAACTCTGAGTTCAGCCGTAACCAGGACCTAATATAAACACTACTGCTGGAGTATCTTGTTTTCGAACGGTAGGTCTATACCGTTCATCACGTAATTCGATGGCGGCCTTTCCACTTGATCTTGGTTATGGTTGCACGACAGCCCCAAAAACCGACGAAGGATGCCAACAGGCAAAGGTCTCGCCATAGCTTATCATCGTGTCATGGCTAGCCACGTAACGCTAGCATCATTACCCAGCAACGCCCATTGTCCTTGGGAACCAAATTAAGACAAGCTCCTCGCCCGATGGTAGCGAAACGTTTGACCTTGTTGCCGTGGCCGCCAACAACTTTTTCTCTACGAAGGTGACGCACGCTAGCCTTGGCATCGAAGCTGGTACACCTCACAACTCCAATCCGGCATGCACGTCCCTTGCAAATGGAAAAGAACTGGACGAAGAGTGATAAAGATATATACTGGCATGCCCACTCATGATCACGAGCAACACACACACAAAATCCGATCGGCCGTATACACGCTAGTATAAGTAGTTACTAGCACATATGCCCGTGCGTTGCAATAGAAAAAAATAATATTTTGTGTAAGCATAATGTCACACACAACGGATTCAGTATAAAGAACATGCTGCAACGCAACATCCTTCTACTAAATGAACATAGAAAAATCCAATGCAATTTAGCCGTGTTCATATTTTCTTTGTCGGGCATAGTCTCCCACTGAATCTATTTAAGTATAATCCTTTTTAATGACATTTAAGTATAATCTTTTTTTAATTACCATGACGTCCTCACCCGTTTTAGTCGGGAATCAAATCCTTCATTTCTAATTTAGTAGCCACAACACATTGAAGCCAAATCCTTCCTTTTTAATCATCCTACATTTTTACCTCAAATCCTTAATGTAGAATTTATTAAGACCACAATCTTTCTTTTAATTATTCCGCCGGTTTACCCATAATTCTTTCTTTAATTAGCACATCCGTTTAAATATTCTATTTAAGCCCACAATCTTTCCTTTAATTAACTCATTCTCTTAATAACTCGCCCTAAACATGATGACTGCCGCTCGTATATTTAGAGCAAGTTGGAATTAGTAAATGTGGAAGGTGCATAGGTTGTTGGTTGTTACATTGAAGAGCTAGATAGGAGGTCATGTGTTCAATTCCCACAATGTTGATTTATTTTGACCCAATTTTTTTTGCGTTCTCTATAAAAGCCCATAAAAGGTCCATCAGCATACAAGTATCTGCCCAGATGTACAAAATTTTGATGTGCACTCAAACCAAACGAAAATGACTAAACCAAACAAAAATACCTATTTCCTTTAATAGTAGGTATATATATAGATATAGATATAGATATAGAAGTACACTTACCTCTCCACGTCATTCAAGTATACATTATTATACTACTCCGTATTAGGGAAAGAAAAGATTCTACGTAGGTGTTGGCTCACGACGGAGGTGTTGGCTCGGTCCGTCGTGGCGACCGCCCACGACGACCTTGCCAAATTTGCGAGATCACACATTGCCTTTCCGAACGAACCACGAGCACGCATCATACGCTGTAGCGCATCGTCCTGCTCTCCTGGTATTAATTGTGCCTTGCTCTTGCATTGCTAGCGATGATTAGACTACTAAAATTTGGACGTAGAGTGACATGTACGCCTACACCGCATCGCAGCGCCAGTGCCTGGAGTAATTAGCGAGCAGCGATCACTGCTCCTGCCATCGCCTCTGGACACAAACTTTGGATAGGCTAGGCAAATGGCACTTCTCAAATTTGCAATGGTCATCACAATGGCTAGGGAAATGTAGCTGAATATTGGCACGAGACAATTATTTGGATATGAAAAAGTGCTAAAAAAGTTTGAGGTCAAACAAGAAAAGA
>NW_021301539.1:0-1918 GCF_002162155.2 Triticum dicoccoides
AGTTCAGCAGCAGATGTAATTCCGCGGTGAACTCTGAGTTCAGCCGTAACCAGGACCTAATATAAACACTACTGCTGGAGTATCTTGTTTTCGAACGGTAGGTCTATACCGTTCATCACGTAATTCGATGGCGGCCTTTCCACTTGATCTTGGTTATGGTTGCACGACAGCCCCAAAAACCGACGAAGGATGCCAACAGGCAAAGGTCTCGCCATAGCTTATCATCGTGTCATGGCTAGCCACGTAACGCTAGCATCATTACCCAGCAACGCCCATTGTCCTTGGGAACCAAATTAAGACAAGCTCCTCGCCCGATGGTAGCGAAACGTTTGACCTTGTTGCCGTGGCCGCCAACAACTTTTTCTCTACGAAGGTGACGCACGCTAGCCTTGGCATCGAAGCTGGTACACCTCACAACTCCAATCCGGCATGCACGTCCCTTGCAAATGGAAAAGAACTGGACGAAGAATGATAAAGATATATACTGGCATGCCCACTCATGATCACGAGCAACACACACACAAAATCCGATCGGCCGTATACATGCTAGTATAAGTAGTTACTAGCACATATGCCCGTGCGTTGCAATAGAAAAAAAAAATATTTTGTGTAAGCATAATGTCACACACAACGGATTCAGTATAAAGAACATGCTGCAACGCAACATCCTTCTACTAAATGAACATAGAAAAATCCAATGCAATTTAGCCGTGTTCATATTTTCTTTGTCGGGCATAGTCTCCCACTGAATCTATTTAAGTATAATCCTTTTTAATGACATTTAAGTATAATCTTTTTTTAATTACCATGACGTCCTCACCCGTTTTAGTCGGGAATCAAATCCTTCATTTCTAATTTAGTAGCCACAACACATTGAAGCCAAATCCTTCCTTTTTAATCATCCTACATTTTTACCTCAAATCCTTAATGTAGAATTTATTAAGACCACAATCTTTCTTTTAATTATTCCGCCGGTTTACCCATAATTCTTTCTTTAATTAGCACATCCGTTTAAATATTCTATTTAAGCCCACAATCTTTCCTTTAATTAACTCATTCTCTTAATAACTCGCCCTAAACATGATGACTGCCGCTCGTATATTTAGAGCAAGTTGGAATTAGTAAATGTGGAAGGTGCATAGGTTGTTGGTTGTTACATTGAAGAGCTAGATAGGAGGTCATGTGTTCAATTCCCACAATGTTGATTTATTTTGACCCAATTTTTTTTGCGTTCTCTATAAAAGCCCATAAAAGGTCCATCAGCATACAAGTATCTGCCCAGATGTACAAAATTTTGATGTGCACTCAAACCAAACGAAAATGACTAAACCAAACAAAAATACCTATTTCCTTTAATAGTAGGTATATATATAGATATAGATATAGATATAGAAGTACACTTACCTCTCCACGTCATTCAAGTATACATTATTATACTACTCCGTATTAGGGAAAGAAAAGATTCTACGTAGGTGTTGGCTCACGACGGAGGTGTTGGCTCGGTCCGTCGTGGCGACCGCCCACGACGACCTTGCCAAATTTGCGAGATCACACATTGCCTTTCCGAACGAACCACGAGCACGCATCATACGCTGTAGCGCATCGTCCTGCTCTCCTGGTATTAATTGTGCCTTGCTCTTGCATTGCTAGCGATGATTAGACTACTAAAATTTGGACGTAGAGTGACATGTACGCCTACACCGCATCGCAGCGCCAGTGCCTGGAGTAATTAGCGAGCAGCGATCACTGCTCCTGCCATCGCCTCTGGACACAAACTTTGGATAGGCTAGGCAAATGGCACTTCTCAAATTTGCAATGGTCATCACAATGGCTAGGGAAATGTAGCTGAATATTGGCACGAGACAATTATTTGGATATGAAAAAGTGCTAAAAAAGTTTGAGGTCAAACAAGAAAAGA
>NW_021301540.1:0-1180 GCF_002162155.2 Triticum dicoccoides
GTACCGCGCCGGACACAGCGCATGGTGGGCGTCCTCGCTTTATCAATGCAGTGCATCCGGCGCGCAGCTGGCATTATGGCCTTTGAACGACCCAACAAACGAAGCGCACGTCGCTTCGACCGCGACCCCAGGTCGGGCGGGACTACCCGCTGAGTTTAAGCATATAAATAAGCGGAGGAGAAGAAACTTACAAGGATTCCCCTAGTAACGGCGAGCGAACCGGGAGCAGCCCAGCTTGAGAATCGGGCGGCTGTGCCGTCCGAATTGTAGTCTGGAGAGGCGTCCTCAGCGACGGACCGGGCCCAAGTCCCCTGGAAAGGGGCGCCTGGGAGGGTGAGAGCCCCGTCCGGCCCGGACCCTGTCGCCCCACGAGGCGCCGTCAACGAGTCGGGTTGTTTGGGAATGCAGCCCAAATCGGGCGGTAGACTCCGTCCAAGGCTAAATACAGGCGAGAGACCGATAGCGAACAAGTACCGCGAGGTAAAGATGAAAAGGACTTTGAAAAGAGAGTCAAAGAGTGCTTGAAATTGCCGGGAGGGAAGCGGATGGGGGCCGGCGATGCGCCCCGGCCGTATGCGGAACGGCTCTTGCTGGTCCGCCGCTCGGCTCGGGGTGTGGACTGTTGTCGGCCGCGCCGGCGGCCAAAGCCCGGGGGCCCTAGGTGCCCCCGGTGGCCGTTGTCGGCACGGCCGGTACCCGCGCGCCGAAAGGCGTGTCCCTCGGGGCACTGCGCTGCAACGGCCTGCGGGCTCCCCATTCGACCCGTCTTGAAACACGGACCAAGGAGTCTGACATGCGTGCGAGTCGACGGGTTCTGAAACCTGGGATGCGCAAGGAAGCTGACGAGCGGGAGGCCCTCACGGGCCGCACCGCTGGCCGACCCTGATCTTCTGTGAAGGGTTCGAGTTGGAGCACGCCTGTCGGGACCCGAAAGATGGTGAACTATGCCTGAGCGGGGCGAAGCCAGAGGAAACTCTGGTGGAGGCTCGAAGCGATACTGACGTGCAAATCGTTCGTCTGACTTGGGTATAGGGGCGAAAGACTAATCGAACCATCTAGTAGCTGGTTCCCTCCGAAGTTTCCCTCAGGATAGCTGGAGCCCATTACGAGTTCTATCAGGTAAAGCCAATGATTAGAGGCATTGGGGACGCAACGTCCTCGACCTATTCTCAAACTTTAA
>NW_021301541.1:0-2189 GCF_002162155.2 Triticum dicoccoides
TTATTATTATTATTATTATTATTATTATTATTATTATTATTATTATTATTATTATTATATAATATATAATATATTAGGTAAAGATTAGGTAGAGATAACCCTCTTATGTGTTGTTGTTGATTTCTTCTTCAACTTGTTCCTTCTCATCTGTAGTTGCTTCCTGGAGAGCGAAGGAAACCGAGAGATAGCCTTCTCCCTGGCTGCTTGCGACAAGGTGCCAGTCACCATCAGGGACCTCGGGTGCGCCCACGAGACCTTCCCCGACTACTGCGACATGCTAAGCACCTTCGTCGAGAACTAGATCGGATAATGTACGGCCAATTGCGCTTGTACTTTGTAGCATGTTCATAGTTTAAGGAATTTTTGTCTTCATCTTCTTGCGAGATGGTGTATGAGTCTGTAATGTTAGTTTTCTAGCGCGTGTGCCTTGAGGTAAAATGAATGTATTGCACACTGTATTCTTTTTCGAACACGATTTACTGATCTAGATGTCATGCTGGTAGGAGGAAGCATTCCATTGCGCGAAGAACAACACAGCTGATCCCGGAAGGAGGAAGAATTCACTTGCACGAAGAACAACACAGCTGATCCCGGAAGGAGGAAGAATTCACTTGCACGAAGAACAACACAGCTCCGATCTGAATGCACAAAGGATATCACAACTGTCAACTGAAAGCTTGAAAATGCTCAACCAAAATGAAACAAATTCGGGCGCACATCTCCATGTGACGAGATCATATGGAGGGAGTTCGTGCCAGTGGCACAGAAGATAAATGCTCGTTGTTGTTGCATTGTGTTAAAATATTTATGGAAGCTTAATCATTGTGATGTTTTCATGGTACTACAACTGTACAAGGCAAAACAGTTAGTGTAAACAACTGTGCAAATTTATGTCTCCGTACTGAGATTCAGTAACTTTGAAGAGCTACAAGACACATGCACAGTACACAAGCTATATGATTCTCTAATTACAACACATACAGTACTGCCTCCTATAGGGTTAAGACACTTGCCTCCGAGAAATGACCGAATCTCAGTGTCGTATCAGGATGTGCGTATCTTGGGTGAGAGAGTGTCACTTCCCCATCCGGCAGGGATCGTACTTGTCTCCCGCGGCTGCTGGCCCGCAAAGGTCTCTTACTGTTCAGACTGATCGCCATCTCCTCTACCAGGTGAGGTTAGTTAAATAAATTGCTTAACAGACTTTGCCTCATCACCGTGAAATTATTCCCGGTGCCTTTCAAGCCTAGACAACTCACAATAGATGCTTTATCTCTCTCTCTCTCTCTCTCTCTCTCTCTCTCTCTCTCTCTCTCTCTCTCTCATATGTATATTGTAGATGAAACAGGAATTGGAAAAGGGAGAGACTGATCTCCGTCCATTGTTGCTAGAGGAAATTGCAGTTGGGGTCGAGAGGCAAGGGAGATACTGATATTTATTTGTTGGGTATGGTGACATGCAGGTGCCACCACTTGCCCACCCTATTGCATGTCTTTTGTATTAATCCGGCACTACTTAGCACATGGGTTCGCTTCTCTAGTCAGTTTTGATATATCCCTGGACGACATCAACACACAAATAAGAGGCAAGAGCATGAACAGGTTTAATACAATCGTTAGGACAACTCACCCTAGTGGTTCTGTTGATTTGAATTGATTGATCCACTGTAACATTGCAGGAATCCTCATATGATGTATGAATCGCACGGAGGAAGCGGGGATAAAAAATCCAATTATATAATTTTGATAGGAGCAGTGACAATATCGAGGGAAAGTGTATCTCTTGTTGGCACAGGCCCGACCTTAACGTGGTGATGTGTCGAGTACTCTCCGACGAATCACACAAACGAGCTAGCCACGGCCGTTTCCTTTCCGGCGTATACAAGGAACTAGCAGGCAAGCACTCTGATGGATCGATTCGGGAGAACTCACGTAAGCTAGCTAGCTTTGCACTAGCCGGCTAAACGCACAGGACCACCTTGATCTATCTCGCCGGACCAATATACACGGATACGCCGATATATAGCCATGGGAGCGTGTCGCTCCCGTTGTAATATCTGCACGATCCAAATTGCTGGACATATTTTAGCAGTATAATGATCTTTGATATATTTTACATATTTATCTATCTTAATATTCAATGTGTCCATTTGGTGGACCCAACTCATAGTAATAACTAAACTGAAAAAA
>NW_021301542.1:0-1922 GCF_002162155.2 Triticum dicoccoides
ACGTTCTTGTGGATCGGCGTCGGGGTGAACCATGGAAATGGGTTCAACAATCAAGGGCTTTGTGGGAGCAGCCCGTTCCTTCTTGGTCATTCTTTTCTTCTTGGCGGGGGCAGTAGCAGAGGCTTCAGGATGTTTTCTCTTCCTTGCTTCAGCCTCAGCAGTCCTGGTCTTCTTCAGTTCTGAAGCGGTTGACCTGGCCTTTGGCTTCGGGCCAGTCATGCTAGTTGGGAAGACAAGGGGATCTGCCTCCTGCCTTGGTGCTTCAGGTTCAGCCATAGCGGGCTTCTTCTGCTTCTTGGCAGCCATCCTGGGGTCGATGCCAGGACGCCCAAGGGCCTTGCGCTTCTCAGCCTCATTGTAGGCTTGCACACACCTATCAGCCAGGACCTTCATGCGCTCACGAGAACCCTGAGCTTCTGCACGTTCCTTTAGAAAGGCTTCCTTGAGCTCGTGCAGTATAATCTTGAAATTCTTCACGTCTTGCACGCTGAGCTTGGCCATATGCTTCTTGAACTGAGATTTCTCAAAGTCAATCTTCTGCTTCAGTTCAACAATGCGCTGGGCGATAGCTAACTCTGAAGTAATGGCGCCATGGAAGGCGACACTGAGGCCAATGGGTAGTTGGAGATCATCGAAGCTGATGTTTGGCGTGTCAAACCATTCATCAATGAAGTTGTGAATGACTGTTACATCAAGGAGAGGCATATCATTGAAGATTTCTGCTTCTTCTTTGCTCTTGATGAGTTGCTCAAGAGCGTCATCTGCAAGATCTTCATCACTTGACAGATCAATGGCATCATTGCGCAGAATGGCAGCAGATGTTAGCTCTTGGCCGGTGTGTGGCAGAGGCATCTTGACCTTCTGGGGCTTGGAGATGCGTGATAAATCTTCGGACTGCACACTGTCTTCAGGAGGTGCAGTTGCCAGTGGCTTCGCCCGTGAGATTTTTGGTGAAGGGGCAGGCTTTGAAGCTTTAGGCTTCTTCAACTTCTTTGGCTTCGGCGCTGCAGGCGCTTCATCTGATTCAGCGTCAGCTGCAGGCTCATTCACTGCAGTCCCTTGAACCAAGATATGGGTGATGAGGCCTTCAAGGTTGTAGAAAGGACCGACGACATTGGGTTCTGCATCTCGTGTGCCATCATCCCTTGGAGCTGAGGGACCAGGGTTGAAGTCTAGTCCCAATGTCTTCTTGTTTTGCTTCGCTGAGTTCTGGGCAAACTGGAAGTTGCGCTTGAACAGAATGTCATCACGACACCATAGTAGTGACGATGGGTGTGCATCAACAGGCTATGGCCCACGGACCATGCAGGGATAGAAGCCTTGTTAATGGCTTCATCTCTGGACCTGGGTTGAAGATTCTTGTATAGGATGTCTCCCCACGGTCTCTTGATGGCATTTTTCTCAGCATATTCCTGGGTTACAAATCGGTATTTGAACCATTGTTCTGCCCAATATCTTCGAATCCATTGGATTCGGGTCTTGCGCTGATTGTAATCCTCTTCAGGATCTATCTTGTACAGTTCTGAGAGGTCATCTGGCAGATCTCTAGATGTTTCTCCATGACGCTTTCTGCCACCCTTCCTTGCTGATTTCTCTGAAGCCATGAACTCTAAACTGAAAGGCTTCAACACGTTCAAAGGCTTCAAAGATTTTCGCTTGCTGGACAAACATGAACTTGCTTCGGGATAATTTATATGATGCTGTAAGAATTCTGCAAATGAATGCAGACTATGAGAACCAAGGGATTCTCCCACGGACATGTACCTGTGACAGCATTAAGGTGCGAGGGAAGGGGAAGAGGTCATATGCATTCTCAGAAGATTTTGAATATAAATCAGTTTAGAAGACATTGACCTCATCGTGCGAAGACATTCACTCATAGATAAGGAGTTGGTTCCAGATTTGTTAGAATCCAGAGATCA
>NW_021301543.1:0-1922 GCF_002162155.2 Triticum dicoccoides
ACGTTCTTGTGGATCGGCGTCGGGGTGAACCATGGAAATGGGTTCAACAATCAAGGGCTTTGTGGGAGCAGCCCGTTCCTTCTTGGTCATTCTTTTCTTCTTGGCGGGGGCAGTAGCAGAGGCTTCAGGATGTTTTCTCTTCCTTGCTTCAGCCTCAGCAGTCCTGGTCTTCTTCAGTTCTGAAGCGGTTGACCTGGCCTTTGGCTTCGGGCCAGTCATGCTAGTTGGGAAGACAAGGGGATCTGCCTCCTGCCTTGGTGCTTCAGGTTCAGCCATAGCGGGCTTCTTCTGCTTCTTGGCAGCCATCCTGGGGTCGATGCCAGGACGCCCAAGGGCCTTGCGCTTCTCAGCCTCATTGTAGGCTTGCACACACCTATCAGCCAGGACCTTCATGCGCTCACGAGAACCCTGAGCTTCTGCACGTTCCTTTAGAAAGGCTTCCTTGAGCTCGTGCAGTATAATCTTGAAATTCTTCACGTCTTGCACGCTGAGCTTGGCCATATGCTTCTTGAACTGAGATTTCTCAAAGTCAATCTTCTGCTTCAGTTCAACAATGCGCTGGGCGATAGCTAACTCTGAAGTAATGGCGCCATGGAAGGCGACACTGAGGCCAATGGGTAGTTGGAGATCATCGAAGCTGATGTTTGGCGTGTCAAACCATTCATCAATGAAGTTGTGAATGACTGTTACATCAAGGAGAGGCATATCATTGAAGATTTCTGCTTCTTCTTTGCTCTTGATGAGTTGCTCAAGAGCGTCATCTGCAAGATCTTCATCACTTGACAGATCAATGGCATCATTGCGCAGAATGGCAGTAGATGTTAGCTCTTGGCCGGTGTGTGGCAGAGGCATCTTGACCTTCTGGGGCTTGGAGATGCGTGATAAATCTTCGGACTGCACACTGTCTTCAGGAGGTGCAGTTGCCAGTGGCTTCGCCCGTGAGATTTTTGGTGAAGGGGCAGGCTTTGAAGCTTTAGGCTTCTTCAACTTCTTTGGCTTCGGCGCTGCAGGCGCTTCATCTGATTCAGCGTCAGCTGCAGGCTCATTCATTGCAGTCCCTTGAACCAAGATATGGGTGATGAGGCCTTCAAGGTTGTAGAAAGGACCGACGACATTGGGTTCTGCATCTCGTGTGCCATCATCCCTTGGAGCTGAGGGACCAGGGTTGAAGTCTAGTCCCAATGTCTTCTTGTTTTGCTTCGCTGAGTTCTGGGCAAACTGGAAGTTGCGCTTGAACAGAATGTCATCACGACACCATAGTAGTGACGATGGGTGTGCATCAACAGGCTATGGCCCACGGACCATGCAGGGATAGAAGCCTTGTTAATGGCTTCATCTCTGGACCTGGGTTGAAGATTCTTGTATAGGATGTCTCCCCACGGTCTCTTGATGGCATTTTTCTCAGCATATTCCTGGGTTACAAATCGGTATTTGAACCATTGTTCTGCCCAATATCTTCGAATCCATTGGATTCGGGTCTTGCGCTGATTGTAATCCTCTTCAGGATCTATCTTGTACAGTTCTGAGAGGTCATCTGGCAGATCTCTAGATGTTTCTCCATGACGCTTTCTGCCACCCTTCCTTGCTGATTTCTCTGAAGCCATGAACTCTAAACTGAAAGGCTTCAACACGTTCAAAGGCTTCAAAGATTTTCGCTTGCTGGACAAACATGAACTTGCTTCGGGATAATTTATATGATGCTGTAAGAATTCTGCAAATGAATGCAGACTATGAGAACCAAGGGATTCTCCCACGGACATGTACCTGTGACAGCATTAAGGTGCGAGGGAAGGGGAAGAGGTCATATGCATTCTCAGAAGATTTTGAATATAAATCAGTTTAGAAGACATTGACCTCATCGTGCGAAGACATTCACTCATAGATAAGGAGTTGGTTCCAGATTTGTTAGAATCCAGAGATCA
>NW_021301544.1:0-775 GCF_002162155.2 Triticum dicoccoides
AGAAGAAGAAGAAGAAGAAGAAGAAGAAGAAGAAGAAGAAGAAGAAGAAGAAGAAGAAGAAGAAGAAGAAGAAGAAGAAGAAGAAGAAGAAGAAGAAGAAGAAGAAGAAGAAGAAGAAGAAGAAGAAGAAGAAGAAGAAGAAGAAGAAGAAGAAGAAGAAGAAGAAGAAGAAGAAGAAGAAGAAGAAGAAGAAGAAGAAGAAGAAGAAGAAGAAGAAGAAGAAGAAGAAGAAGAAGAAGAAGAAGAAGAAGAAGAGGAGGAGGAGGAGGAGGAGGAGCATGAGGAGGAGGAAGAGGAGGAGGAGGAAGAAGAGGAGGAGGATGAGGAGAAGAAGAAGAATGTGACGCCCCCGATTCAATCGTACACTAATCATGCACGCAAATGTGTACGATCAAGATCAGGGACTCACGGGAAGATATCACAACACAACTCTACAAATAAAATAAGTCATACAAGCATCATAATACAAGCCAGGGGCCTCGAGGGCTCGAATACAAGTGCTCGATCATAGACGAGTCAGCGGAAGCAACAATATCTGAGTACAGACATAAGTTAAACAAGTTGCCTTAAGAAGGCTAGCACAAACTGGGATACAGATCGAAAGAGGCGCAGGCCTCCTGCCTGGGATCCTCCTAAACTACTCCAGGTCGTCGTCAGCGGGCAGCACGTAGTAGTAGGCACCTCCGGTGTAGTAGGGGTCGTCGTCGACGGTAGCGTCTGGCTCCTGAACTCCAGCATCTGGTTGCGACAACCAGAAAGAAAGGAAAGGGGGAAA
>NW_021301545.1:0-1074 GCF_002162155.2 Triticum dicoccoides
ATCCTGATACAATGTTCATGCTCAAACTTGGCACTAAATAACAATTATTAAGGTTCAAAACTAATCCCGTAGGTAAATGTAGAGGCAGCGTGCCGACGGCGATCACATCGACTCTGGAACCATTCCCGACGCGCATCGTCACCTCGTCCTTTGCCAGTCTCCGTTTATTCCGCAGCTCCTGCTGTGAGTTACAAATATGAGCAACGGCACCGGTATCAAATACCCAGGAGTTACTACGATTACTGGTAAGGTACACATCAATCACATGTATATCAAATATACCTTTGGTGTTGCCGGCCTTCTTATCTGCTAAGTATTTGGGGCAGTTCCGCTTCCAGTGACCCTTCCCCTTGCAATAAAAGCACTCAGTCTCAGGCTTGGGTCCATTCTTTGACTTCTTCCCGGTAACTGGCTTACCAGGCGCGGCAACATCTTTGCCGTCTTTCTTGAAGTTCTTCTTACCCTTGCCCTTCTTTAACTTAGTGGTCTTATTGACCATCAACACTTGATGTTCTTTCTTGATTTCAGCCTCTGCTGACTTCAGCATCGAGAACACTTCAGGAATGGTCTTTTCCATTCCCTGCATGTTGTAGTTCATCACAAAGCTCTTGTAGCTTGGTGGGAGCGACTGGAGGATTCTGTCAATGACCGCCTCATCTGGGAGGTTAATGTTCAGCTGGGTCATACGGTTGTGCAACCCAGACATCTTCAGGATGTGCTCACTGACAAAACTGTTTTCCTCCATCTTACAACTGTAGAACTTGTCGGAGACATCATATCTCTCGACCCGGGCATGAGCTTGGAAAACTAGTTTCAGCTCTTCGAACATCTCATATGCTCCGTGATGCTCAAAACGCTTTTGGAGCCCCGGTTCTAAGCTGTAAAGCATGCCGCACTGAACGAGGGAGTAATCATCAGCGCGAGTTTGCCAAGCATTCATAATGTCTTGGTTCTCTGGGATGGGAGCGTCACCTAGCGGTCCTTCTAGGACATATTGTTTCCTGGCAGCTATGAGGATGATCCTCAGGTTCCGGACCCAGTCCGTATAGTTGCTGCCATCATCTTTCAGCTTGG
>NW_021301546.1:0-1370 GCF_002162155.2 Triticum dicoccoides
TTTTTGCATCTATATTATAAAATACCAAAAATATATTTATCTTATCATACTATCTCTATCAGATCTCACTTTTGCAAGTGGCCTGAAGGGATTGACAACCCCTTTATTGCGTTGGTTTTGAGTTCTTTGTTTGTTTGTGTAGGTGCGTGGGACTTTTGAAGAGCCTCCTACTGGATTGATACCTTGGTTCTCAAAAACTGAGGGAAATACTTACGCTACTATTGCTGCATCACTCTTTCCTCTTCAAGGAAAACCAACGTAAGCTCAAGACGTAGCAAGAAGGATTTCTGGCGCCGTTGCCGGGGCGGTCTTCGCTCAAGTCAAGACATACCAAGTACCCATCACAAACTCATCTCCCTCGCATTTACATTATTTTTCATTTGCCTCTCGTTTTCCTCTCCCCCACTTCACCCTTGCCGTTTTATTTGCCCTCTCTTTCCCAATCTCCTCCTCTCTCTTTCGCTTGCCTTTTTCTGTTTGATTGTGTGTTGGATTACTTGTTGCCATGGCGCAAGATAATACCAAATTGTGTGATTTCTCGAATACCAATAATAATGATTTCCTTAGTACTCCGATTCCTCCTCTTAATGATGATGAGTCTTGTGAAATCAATGCTGCTTTGCTGAATCTTGTTATGAAAGATCAATTCACCGGCCTTCCTAGTGAAGATGCCGCCACTCATCTAAACAACTTTGTTGATTTGTGTGATATGCAAAAGAAGAAAGATATGGATAACAATATTGTTAAATTGAAGTTATTTCCATTTCCACTTAGAGATCGTGCTAAAGTTTGGTTTTCATCTTTGCCTAAAAATAGTATTGATTCTTGGAACAAGTGCAAAGATGCTTTTATCTCTAAGTATTTTCCTCCCGCTAAGATCATTACTCTTAGGAACGATATTATGAATTTTAAACAACTTGATCATGAGCATGTTTCCCAATCTTGGGAAAGAATGAAATTGATGCTTCGCAATTGCCCTACTCATGGTTTGAATTTATGGATGATCATACAAAATTTTTATGCCGGTTTGAACTTTGCTTCTAGAAATCTCTTAGATTCGGCCGCGGGAGGCACGTTTATGGAAATCATGTTAGGAGATTATACAAAACTTCTTGATAATATTATGGCTAATTATTCTCAATGGCACACCGAAAGATCTTCTAGTAAAAAAGTGCATGCTATAGAAGAAATCAATGTCTTGAGTGGAAAGATGGATGAACTTATGAAGTTGTTTGCTACTAAAAATACTCCTCTTGATCCCAATGATATGCCTTTGTCTTCTTTGATTGAGAATAATAATGAATCTATGGATGTGAATTTTGTTGGTAGGAATAGTTTTGGAAACAATGCTTATAGAGGAAACTTTAATG
>NW_021301547.1:0-1587 GCF_002162155.2 Triticum dicoccoides
AAGTGGCTAAGAAATTTAGTATCACGATCTGAAACAATAGTATTTGGCACACCATGCAAGCGAATAATTTCACGAAAGAACAACGCAGCAACATTAACAGCACCATCGCTTTTATGACATGGTATAAAGTGTGCCATTTTCGAGAATCTATCCACGACAACAAATATGCTATCCCTCCCCTTCTTTGTTCGAGGTAAACCTAAAACAAAGTCCATAGATATATCCTCCCAAGGAACACTAGGTACAGGCAAAGGCATATATAAACCATGAGGATTGAGTCGTGACTTAGCTTTTTGACATGTAGTGCAGCGAGCAATAAAACGCTCAACATCCCATCTCATCTTTGGCCAAAAGAAATGTGTAGCAAGTACGTCCTCCGTTTTCTTCACGCCAAAGTGTCCCATTAATCCTCCTCCATGCGCCTCCTGCAACAACAAAAGACGAACGGAGCTAGCTGGAATGCATAGCTTGTTAGCACGAAACACAAATCCATCATTAACGACGAACTTGTTCCACATTCTTCCTTCTTTACAATTCTGCATTACATCTTTAAAATCAGCATCATGCACATATTGATCTTTGATGGTCTCCAAACCAAATATTTTGAAGTCAAGTTGTGAAAGCATAGTATATCGGCGAGACAATGCATCAGCAATAACATTTTTTTTTCCCTTCTTGTGTTTAATGACATAAGGAAAAGTCTCAATGAATTCAACCCATTTAGCATGTCTACGATTCAGTTTAGCTTGACTTTTAATATGTTTCAAAGGTTCATGATCATAATGTATAACAAATTCTTTGGGCCATAAATAATGTTGCCATGTTTCTAAAGTCCGAACAAGAGCATATAATTCTTTATCACAAGTAGAATAATTCAGACTAGGCCCACTCAATTTTTCAGAAAAGTATGCAACAGGTTTGCCATCTTGTAATAACACACCGCCTAATCCAATTCCACTAGCATCACATTCAAGCTCAAAAGTCTTATTAAAATCAGGAAGTTGGAGTAAAGGAGCATGTGTCAACTTATCTTTCAATACCGAGAAGGCTTCTTCCTGTGCGGTACCCCAAAGAAAAGGCACATCTTTCTTTGTAAGCTCATTGAGAGGTGCAGCAATGGTGCTGAAATCTCTCACAAAACGCCTATAGAATCCAGCGAGGCCAAGAAAACTCCTCACTTGTGTGACCATTTTGGGCTGCGGCCAACTCTCAATAGCTTCAATCTTGGCTTTATCAACTTCAATTCCCTGTGGAGTAACAACGTAGCCAAGAAAAGATACTCGGTCGGTGCAAAAGGTGCACTTCCCAAGGTTACCAAACAAACGTGCACCACGAAGAGCAATAAAAACAACACGTAAATGTTCCAAATGTTCTTCCAAAGATCTGCTATAAATCAATATGTCATCAAAGTAAGCTACCACAAATCGTCCAATGAAAGCACGTAAAACTTCGTTCATTAATCTCATGAAAGTACTAGGTGCATTAGTTAACCCAAAAGGCATGACTAACCACTCATATAATCCAAACTTAGTTTTAAATGTTGTTTTCCATTCATCTCCCAATTTCATACGAATTTGATGGTATCCA
>NW_021301548.1:0-688 GCF_002162155.2 Triticum dicoccoides
AGACCCGCCGCAAGCCGCAACCAACACTGCTCCAAATACCCACCGGCGTGAGGAATTTAGCCACCACGCCGGCGGCACCACCGCCAGGCGCGCTGGCTGCCCGCACATCCACGACCACCAGCCACCATCCAGAATCCCGAGGGCACTGCCCCGGCATCTGTGCTCTGCCATCTGTGCCTGCTGTCCAGGATCGATAGATGCGCACAGGCCGGAGGCCTCCCACCGGCCTCCCACCGCGAGAAAACACAGGGGGCGAGGACCCGCTGACCCTTGACTGCCACGCGGGGCTTCACCCACCGGCTTCCTCAAGCGGCGGCGAGTGGCTAGATTGTAGGAGATACGGGCGAGGCGGCAGATAGGGTGTCCCCGGACCGCCCCGGGGACCCCTCACTAGTGCAGAACCGGGCAATAGCACCGGTTCGTAAGGCCCTTTAGTGCCGGTTCCATAACCGGCACTAAAGTGTGGGCACTAAAGCCCCCCCCCCCCTTTAGTACCGGTTCAACACGAACCGGTGCTAAAGGGCAACCACGTGGCACGAGCCAGCTCCGGGGGCCTGGAGCCCTTTAGTACCGGTTGGTGCTATAAGGTTTGGGGGATTTTTAGTTTTATGATTTTTTTCATTTAATTTTGTGTTTCCATTTTAATTCTTTTTCGTTTGCTGGTATTTTACGATACTACACATTGTAC
>NW_021301549.1:0-1010 GCF_002162155.2 Triticum dicoccoides
TACGGCGAAAGGCACGGCGCGAGGAGAGGAAAGGAGGAAGGGAGGAGCTCACCGGGCGGCTACGAAAAGCCTGCGACAGCTTAGGAGCGCAGAGGTGGCCGGAGATGACGGCGGTCACCGGCGACAGAGGAGAAAGGGGGCTGCTCGATCCGCTCCCCGTAGTGGCTCCCGGCTCGCGCTCACGGACGGGGACTGGGTAGACGACGGCGGCGGAGACGATGGGCTCGATGGCGAGGCGAATGGGGCTCGGTGGCCGCGATGACGACGGAGAACGGCGGCGAGCGCGCTCGGGAGAGGCGGGCGAGCGAGACAGGGTGGGGGAAAGAGCAGGTGGATCAGGGAGGCGAGAGAGGGGAGTGGAGGTAGGTGGGGAGGAGGCCGAGGCGTCGAGGGGGGAGGCAACCTTATCCTCCTCGTCGACGGCGAGGCGGTTCGGCGGCGACGCGCGGCGCGCGCCCTCGGTCGGTTGAACAGGGGTACGGGAGAGCGACCGGGGAGGTTGGGCCGGCTGGGCTGGTTGGGGGCCAAGGGGGGGCAGGGGGCTGTGGGTCGCCGAGGCCCAAGGGGAGGCCAGGGCTCTCCCACCCCCTCTTCTTTTCCTTTTTTTTAAACAGCTTTTGCATTTTCTTTTCTTTTTCTTTTAGCCAATAAAGACTTTGTAAAAGATTATGCCATTGGACAAAATAATCTCAAAGAATTATTAGGCACTGCCAAAAAAAGATTGTGAGGCTTTAGAAATAGTTTGCCATTTTCATAAATTAAAAAGGCATTTAATTTATTTCTTAGGCCACTGTTTGAAGTAGCTTAGGCCACTCAAACCTTTTGCAAAAATGTTGGTTCACCACCAGAATTAGTTGTGGATTATTCTGCACATGATGAACATTTTTGTTTTCATGTCTGAGCATTTTGAATTTCAGACAAAATTTGAATTTGAAATCAACTGGAATGTGAAAGAACATGAGACAATAATGATCAGGCACATGTTTAGCAAAAAGATTAACTTAACCCCA
>NW_021301550.1:0-1832 GCF_002162155.2 Triticum dicoccoides
CCTTCCCCGCCTCTCCAGCAAGGGCGGAAGAGACCCACCGACGCCCCGGCTGCTTCGGCGCGTCATACTCCTTCTCCTCCGCCTCGTAAGCAAGCACGAAAGAAGACAGACGCCGCAGCCGCTCCGTCTGCTCCGGCGTCTAGCAGCACAACCAGAGGCGGGAGACAATACAGATATGGTCCACCTCTCAAGCCTCTAGAGAAGTTACTGTGTGAGAGGACCGAGGAGGAAAACGACACGATTGTGCGGACCCACGTGAAGGAGTTCTTTGAAGGGGTGAAAGCAAAGAGACATCCACCTCCGGAGGAGAAGTTAGATCCGGTGAAAGCAAAGCGCACTATTGATGCCCTGAGGAAACCACCAAAGTCTCCGCCGAGAACCAACTATCAGCGCATTACTGAACAGACATATCTCCAAGCCCAGCGGCCGGGAACTACTGTCAGTGATAAAAGGTTAAACGAACGAGCAAAGGGGAAAAAATTGCCCAGCTCGGCGAACAAGCACAGCAATCGTGCCCCCCGCTCAATGTGTCTAATGCTCCGGGGACGGTGGCCGGTTATGGCAACCTTGCAGATTACATGCCTGACGATCAACTTCCTGATTTCTTGGAGGTGGACGAACACAGATACGAGTACGGGAAGCCTCTCGTCAAAGATGAAAAATCTCTGACAACAATGATGCGAAGATTCCATAATTGGTACATGAAAACCTGCAGAGAGTCTGGGGGACGAATGCTTTGTATCTGAATATTAAAGAGGAGCACGACTTCGTTGCAAGTGATCTGTTGACTGTTTCGTTTGATGAGTTCTTCGCGTTCTTCAATCAAAAGGCCCTCGATAAACTAATGGTCTTTTTCTACTGTCTGTAAGTACTATTTCTGTCATTAAGTCTCTATATATAGCTCGGCTCTTTCATTTCATGTATTTATAATTAATTATCCTCAATATATTATGCAGATTGAAGATCGTCGAGTGCAAAAAACAAGAAATTTATGATATTGGGTTCATTAACACAAATATCATAGATGAATTTCTGGTTGAAAAGGACGTCGAAGAGGCCGAGGACAACTTGCTACGATCGTTGATCAAAAATCAAAACAAAGATACCATACTCTTTCCTTACAACGGTAAGTGAGTGTTACTGTCGTGTGCATATTCGGTTTTCCTTATTACTCGAGCGAGGTTATAGTAATGTAATTGATGAGTTATGCATGCGTGCGCAGGTACCACTATGTTCTTCTGGAGATTAAGCTTGAGCTGGGACTAGTAACCGTCTTATACTCGAGACGGAAAGATCCCAAAACCTATGCGGACATGACTGAATTGCTCAACAAGTAAGTTCAATCGATCATTATCGCACCATATCGACAACTTTTTGTTCATTTCCTGATATCTCAAGTAATAATAATTATTTTCTTTGTCTTGCAGGGTTTGGAAACAGTTCACCGCAGAAGCTCCGGGACTGCCAAAGGAGCTGCGATATACATACCCGAAAGTAAGTACTACTGGCTAGCTAGTTGCGCGCATCTCCCATTGATTCTATAGATATACTTTCATCAATGCCATTTATAATGCTTCATTATCAGTTTGATTGACCTCTATTTTTCATAAAGTGCTTGTGGCAGGAACAAGGGAATGATTTCTATGGATACTACGTGTGCGAGTTCATCCACAACGCGACTTTGAAAAACAAGCCGGGCTACTCTCAAAGACAATATGAAGTGCGTAAGCAATAATATTCACAATTTTATTTTATTACACCATCATTTCTGTTGAGTTTCATTCATATATATGTATTAATTAACCCCCTTCTTCAAATTAGACGTGGCAGAT
>NW_021301551.1:0-1290 GCF_002162155.2 Triticum dicoccoides
CTCCGGTGAAGTAATTTCGACCACCAGAGGCTCCGGTGCAGTAATTTCGACCACCAGAGGCTCCGGTGCAGTAATTTCGATCGTCGGTGCATCTGCACCAGCCGGTGGGGCCTCCGTGGAAGCCACGCTGCTTCTCCGCTGCTGGCTTCCGAGATCCGTTGGATGATCTTCATGCTGCACCCGAGCTGCATCTCTTTCGGCTACTAGTACACTCATGGTTTTCTTCATCACATCCATTTCCGATGCCAACCGCGCCACAACATCTGCTTCCCGATCCATCTTTCTCTTACGGCTTCTGTAACCGTACGGGTCATCGTTCTGGGGGAACCCTATTTTCCACGGAATGTGCCCCATGCCTCGTACACGTCCTCCGTGTTCAGGATTCCCAAGGGCTTTTGTCAGCGCGTCGTTCTCTCTGTTGAACTTGATCTTCCCCTGTTGAGCATCCCTCATTGCGTTAATAAGGGCTTGGGTGGGTTTAATTAATTTGCCCCGGTAAACACACTCCCCTGTCTCCGGGTTCAGCGTTCCCCCATGCCCGTACCACCAGCTTTTGGCCCTTGGGTCCCATCCCTCCGTACCTGGACGGATTCCTCGCGCCCTCAGCTCGTTCTCTTATCGACAAAAGTGAAACCATCAATTCGTGCCTTCTTTGGCTCATTCCACTCCTGGACGGTGATCGAGACGTTGTCTCTAACAATGGCTCCGCATTGGCTGACAAACTTGGTGGCGTTCTTGCGGGGCTCCAGCGGCCTGCCGGTTGCACTGTCGACAACCTCGATGGTGCATGTTTCTCCTTGTTTCATCGTCTTGGTTGCACCACGCTTTGACGACGTACTCGATTGTTTCGACGATCCGGCCGAGGGCTAAAATAAGAAAGAGTCGCGCGCGTTAGTACACACATATTTATTCAAATCAGTTAGTTTGTATCACCAGAGGCTCAATGTATATATATACCTCGGCGCCGGAGGTGGTTGCTACTTCCATTTGAAGATCGTCGTTTATCGACGTTTGTTCGGCATCATCTTGCTGACGGCGCCCTTCATCTTCACCGTCAAGGTTCAGATAAGAAGAGATATCATCTTCTTCTTCTCCGGTCGGCACATATAGAATATCGCCGTTTATGATGCCGAACATATGTGCTTCACCGTCCGGATCATAGTTGTCCATAATCGGGTCAGCTCTATCGTCCGCCATTATGTCAGTCCTGAAAACATGTAGTAAAAACAAATTAATTAAGTGAAGAAGGGGGGCGGTGGCGGTGGCGGTGGCGAAAGGGCGGTGGCAAAA
>NW_021301553.1:0-799 GCF_002162155.2 Triticum dicoccoides
TTTCATGTACTATTACTCACTGTTTTGCGGTCCCGGAGTGATTACCACGATTAACAAACCCTGGGATGCGTCTACGTGTCGGTCACCAACACTGGCAGTTTTGGCCGATTCTGGCCCATTTCATGGACTATTACTCACTATTTTGGTGTCCCAGAGTGATTTCCACGATTAACAAACCCTGGGATGCGTTTACGTGTCGGTCATCAACACTCACAGTTTTGGCCGATTCTGGCCCGTTTCATGGACTATTACTACTGTTTTGGGGTCCCAGAGTGATTACCACGATTAACAAACCCTGGGATGCGTCTACGTGTCGGTCATCAACACTCGCAGTTTTGGCCAATTCTGGCCCATTTCATGGACTATTACTCACTGTTTTGGGTCGGAGAGTGATTTCCACGATTAACAAACCCTGGGATGTGTCTACGTGTCGGTCATCAACAGTGGCAGTTTTGGGCTATTCTGGCCTGTTTCATGGACTGTTACTCACTGTTTTGGGGCCCCGGAGTGATTTCCACGATTATAAAACCCTGGGATGCGTCTATGTGTCGGTCATCAACACTCGCAGTTTTGGCCGATTCTGGCCCGTTTCATGGACTATTACTCACTGTTTTGGGGTCCCAGAGTGATTTCCACGATTAACAAACCCTGGGATGTGTCTATGTGTCAGTCATCAACAGTGGCAGTTTTGGCCTATTCTGGCCCGTTTCATGGACTATTACTCACTGTTTTGGGGTCCTGGAGTGATTTCCACGATTATAAAACCCTGGGATGCGTCTATGTGTCGGTCATCAACACT
>NW_021301553.1:3648-4303 GCF_002162155.2 Triticum dicoccoides
TTTGGGGTCCCAGAGTGATTTCCACGATTAACAAACCCTGGGATGTGTCTATGTGTCAGTCATCAACAGTGGCAGTTTTGGCCTATTCTGGCCCGTTTCATGGACTATTACTCACTGTTTTGGGGTCCTGGAGTGATTTCCACGATTATAAAACCCTAGGATGCGTCTATGTGTCGGTCATCAACACTTGCAGTTTTGGCCGATTCTGGCCCGTTTCATGGACTATTGCTCACTGTTTTGGGGTCCCAGAGTGATTACCACGATTAACAAAACCTGGGATGCTATTACGTGCCGGTCATCAACACTGGCAGTTTTGGCCGATTCTGGCCCGTTTCATGAACTATTACTCACTGTTTTGGGGTCCCGGAGTTATTACCATGATTAACAAACCCTGGGATGCATCTACGTGTCGGTCATCGACACTGGCAGTTTTGGCCGATTCTGGCCCATTTCATGGATATTACTCACTATTTTGGTGTCCCGGAGTGATTTCCATGATTAACAAACCCTGGGATGCGTTTACGTGTCGGTCATCAACACTGGCAGTTTTGGCCTATTCTGGCCCGTTTCATGGACTATTACTCACTGTTTTGGGGTTCCGGAGTGATTTCCACGATTAACAAACCCTGGGATGCATTTACGTGTCGGTCATCAA
>NW_021301554.1:0-1756 GCF_002162155.2 Triticum dicoccoides
TGACAGTCGTGAGACTTCATCCCGCTGAACTTCTGCTTCGCTGGGTCTAGGTATCTGCTTATCTTCCCCGCGTAACCGTAAGGAAGTTTTACTCCTAGGAGGCAGGTGAAAAACTGCTCGATCTCCTCCTGACTTAGAGTGAAGCACGCGGGAGGGTAGTCATTTCCGGTCTTCTTGGCCTTTTTGCCTTTGCGATGACTTTCTGTGTCCTGCTTCGCCTCATCATCATCATCATCATCATCATCATCATATATAGCGTGAAGCTCCTGCCTGATGCCCATTGATTTCAAGTCTGCCCTTGCTTTCGGCCCATCTTTGGTCCTCTCTGGCATGTTGAGCAGGGTACCAAGCAGACTCTCGCACACGTTCTTCGTGATATGCATGACATCAAGGCTGTGAGGCACACGGTGGATCTTCCAGTACGGCAAGTCCCAGAAAACAGACCTCGTTGTCCATACCTTCAGCAGCGGCTCTGGCGCCTTTCGCTTCTTTCCCGGCTCTGGCGCCTTTTGCTTCTTTCCCGGCAGTGGGCAGTCTTTCCAATTTTTCAACAGCTTGTCTATTTCCTCGCCGCTCCTCGTACACGGGCGTTTTCGGGGTTCGGTTTCACCATCGAACAGATCCTTGCGTTTCCTCCACGGGTCATCGTCGTGAAGCCACCTTCGATGTCCCATGAACACGGTTTTCGAAGACCCGGGATCTCTATCTAGCTGGCGATACGTTGTGTCATCCATGCACCTTACGCATCCAGAAAATCCGTGGACTACCCGCCCCGCAAGATATCCGTAACCGAGATAGTCGTGCACCGTCGTGAGCAGTGCGACTCTCATAGGGAAATATTCTTTCTCTGCGGCGTCCCACGTATTGGCTGGCGTTTTCCACAGCGTGTCAAGCTCCTCTTTCAGCAGCCCCAGATACAGATTGATGTCGTTCCCTGGTTGTTTCGGCCCTTCAATTAGCATAGTCATGTGAATGTACTTCCTCTTCATGCACAACCAGGGGGGAAGGTTGTACATCCACACAAACACAGGCCAGGTGCTATGTGTGCTTCTCTGGCTGCCAAACGGATTGAATTCATCGGTGCTCGCGCCCAGCACGATGTTCCTTGGATCGTTCCCAAATTCTGGGTATTCGAAGTTCAATGCTTGCCACTGGCTCGCATCCTTAGGGTGACTCAGCATCTTGTCTTTTTTATCTATCTCCGGATCATTTGCGTCATCTTCTCGCTTCTTCTCCTCCCTATCCGCGTGCCAACGTAGGAGCTTTGCTACCTTAGGATCCGCGAAATACCGCTGCAGACGAGGAGTGATCGAAAAGTACCACACCACTTTTCGAGGAGCTTTCTTCCTCTTCTTGTATCGAGTGACACCGCACACCGGACATATTGTAGACTCCGCGTGCTCGTCCCGATAAATGATGCAATTGTTCATGCACACATGGTATTTCACGTGCGGTAAATCCAGAGGACACACGATTTTCTTCGCCTCCTCCAAACTGGTCGGGCACTTGTTCCCCTTGGGAAGACGTTCGTGCCAGAATGACATGTTCTCGTCGAAGCATGCGTCGGTCATTTTGTGTTTTACCTTCATCTCCAGGGCCATGAGCGTTACTTTCAGGCGGGTATCCTCAGGCCTGCATCCTTCATACAATGGAGTAACCGCGTCTAACTCAAGTTGATCCATCTTGGCTTTCTCTCGGGCGGCAGCTCTTGCGTTATCCGTCTGCTTGAGAAGCAGCTCTTGAATATGAGGGTCCT
>NW_021301555.1:0-1303 GCF_002162155.2 Triticum dicoccoides
CCCAGCCGGTGCTTGCTGCTCCAATCAGCAAAGAGCCTCTGTTGCTCTACATCGCAGCCACAGGACAAGTCGTCAGTACTGTGCTAACGGTCGAGCGGGAAGAAGAAGGAAAAGCTCTCAAAGTTCAGCGCCCAGTGTATTATTTGTCTGAAGTCTTGACTCCATCCAAGCAGAGATATCCTCATTATCAGAAGCTTGTGTATGGAATATACATGACCACAAAGAAGGTTGCTCATTATTTCTCTGACCATTCCATCACAGTCGTCAGCGATGCTCCACTATCAGAGATTTTGCACAACAGAGATGCAACTGGTCGAGTGGCCAAATGGGCGATTGAACTTCTTCCCCTTGATATCAAGTTTGAGGCAAAGAAAGCCATTAAGTCCCAGGCGATAGCAGATTTCCTCGCCGAGTGGATTGAACAACAGCAGCCGACTGAAGTTCACTCGGAGCATTGGACCATGTTTTTTGATGGCTCTAAGATGTTGAATGGTTCCGGTGCTGGGGTTGTCCTGGTTTCCCCCAGAGGAGATAAGCTCAGATATGTGCTCCAGATTCACTTTGATTCCTCCAACAATGAGGCAGAATATGAGGCCCTCCTATATGGGTTGCGCATGGCCATCTCACTCGGCGTCCGTCGCCTAATGGTCTATGGCGACTCGGATTTAGTGGTCAATCAGGTGATGAAAGAGTGGGACGTGAGAAGCCCAGCCATGACTGGATACTGCAGTGCAGTGAGGAAGCTGGAAAAGAAGTTCGAGGGGTTGGAACTCCATCATATACCCCGACTGAAAAATCAAGCAGCTGATGATCTAGCAAAGATAGGTTCCAAGAGAGAAGCCATTCCGAGTGGTGTGTTCTTGGAGCATATACACACTCCGTCTGTCAAAGAAGATCCTTTCACCGAAGAAACTCCGCAGCCCAAGAGCGCCACAGATCCGACTGAAGTTGAAATCCCAGCGGTGGTCGACTTGATCATGGAGGTTTTAGTGGTCATTCCCGACTGGACGATTCCGTATGTCGCATATATCTTGAGGAAAGAGCTTCCGGAGGATGAGGAAGAGGCTCGACAGATCGTCCGTCGATCTAAGGCCTTTACCGTAATCAAAGGACAATTATACAGAGAAAGCGCGACTGGAGTCGGTCAGAAGTGCATAACACCAGAAGAAGGTCGACTCATCCTCAATGATATTCACTCGGGGACCTGTGGTCATCATGCGTCCTCTCGGACCATCGTGGCCAAAGCATACCGAGCCGGATTTTACTGGCCCAAGGCGAATGAGATGGCAAAAGAGATAGTGGA
>NW_021301556.1:0-1237 GCF_002162155.2 Triticum dicoccoides
TCCTCACTGCACTGCAGTATCCAGTCATGGCTGGGCTTCTCACGTCCCACTCTTTCATCACCTGATTGACCACTAAATCCGAGTCGCCATAGACCATTAGGCGACGGACGCCGAGTGAAATGGCCATGCGCAACCCATATAGGAGGGCCTCATATTCTGCCTCATTGTTGGAGGAATCAAAGTGAATCTGGAGCACATATCTGAGCTTATCTCCTCTGGGGGAAACCAGGACAACCCCAGCACCGGAACCATTCAACATCTTAGAGCCATCGAAAAACATGGTCCAATGCTCCGAGTGAACTTCAATCGGCTGCTGTTGTTCAATCCACTCGGCGAGGAAATCTGCTATCGCCTGGGACTTAATGGCTTTCTTTGCCTCAAACTTGATATCAAGGGGAAGAAGTTCAATCGCCCATTTGGCCACTCGACCAGTTGCATCTCTGTTGTGCAAAATCTCTGATAGTGGAGCATCGCTGACGACTGTGATGGAATGGTCAGAGAAATAATGAGCAACCTTCTTTGTGGTCATGTATATTCCATACACAAGCTTCTGATAATGAGGATATCTCTGCTTGGATGGAGTCAAGACTTCAGACAAATAATACACTGGGCGCTGAACTTTGAGAGCTTTTCCTTCTTCTTCCCGCTCGACCGTTAGCACAGTACTGACGACTTGTCCTGTGGCTGCGATGTAGAGCAACACAGGCTCTTTGCTGATTGGAGCAGCAAGCACCGGCTGGGTGGAGAGCAGAGCTTTTAGCTCGGCAAACGCTGCATCAGCTTCTGGAGTCCACTCGAACTTGTCAGCCTTCTTCATCAGTCGGTAAAGAGGCAGTGCCTTTTCACCGAGTCGTGAGATGAATCGACTTAATGCGGCCAAGCATCCAGTAAGCTTCTGGACATCGTGCACTCGCACAGGGCGTTTCATTCGGAGAATAGTGCCAATCTTCTCTGGGTTAGCGTCGATTCCCCGTTCGGAAACGAGAAAACCGAGTAACTTGCCACCAGGAACTCCAAATGTGCACTTTGATGGATTGAGCTTGATATCATACCTTCTGAGGTTGACAAATGTTTCGGCGAGGTCAGCGAGCAGGTCGGAACCTTTTCGTGACTTGACAACAATATCATCCATATAAGCTTCCACATTCCGACTGATTTGGGTGAGTAGACACTTCTGAATCATTCGCATAAATGTGGCTCCGGCATTCTTGAGGCCGAATGGCATGGTGATATAGCA
>NW_021301557.1:0-1402 GCF_002162155.2 Triticum dicoccoides
TGCCCACCTCGTATTGTACAGCTCTGCCGGGCATACGTATACCGCGCGCATGAAAAAAAAAGTACCCATGATCTGGGCCCGCCCCCATCTTCTCGCCCGCCCATCTAGTCGCCCGCCCGCTAATCACGGTATTTCCAGAGTTGGCGATCGCCGCCGCAGCGGATCGCCGCCGTCCGAACCCCGTGCGAGGCCACCCTCGCCGTCCCAACGTCGCCCGTCGCCGCCCTCGGCGTCTGGACGTCGCCCGCCGCCGCCCCCGTCGCCGCATCTCACTGTCCCAACTTCACCCGTCGCCGCATCTCACCGTCCCAACGTCGCCCGTCCCAACTTCGCCCGACGACGCGGACGTGAAGGGCCCGACGTCTGACGCTGCCCTCGCCGCCCGAACCCCGTCCGACACCGCCCTCGCCGTCGCAACGTCGTCCGTCGCCACATCTAACCGTCGTCGTTGTACACCGGGGACGTGAAGGGCCCGACGTCTGACGCCGCCTCCGCAGCACTGTCGTCGAACGTCGTCGACGTCTACACCGCAGGCCAAGGTTTGTCATGCCCGTCATCTAAACCTAGCGGGATAGATACAGGTTTCGCGTGAGGAATACATGCATGCAAACCCATTTTTTTATTTTTCTTTTTTTGCAAATAAGTTGCGTTGGGCACTAAATTCGTTTACAGTACATGAACGAGTAATTACACAGTTGATGCAGACTGGTCATTCGTTTGTGCTGCCCGTAACTGCGCATGTGTGGTGTTGTGTGTTTTCTACTGGATAATAGATGTAGTAATGAGCTGGAATGAAAGTAGTAATAGCAGTACTAAAAAAATTATTTTTCTGGAGGGTAGGCTTGAGCCTGTTTAAGCCTGTCTAGTAGACTCGCCGCTGGATAGAAGTGAGGGCTAGTTCATGCATGTACGGATTTAGGGTTTAGGGTTCATCAAAACCTCCCGCCGCAGCGCCTCCTCTACGGACTAGGGCATGATTTACAGAAGTAGCGTTGCTTTGGGCATGATGCATTGTACTAAACCTAACACACGATGTTTTGCAGTTCTGTGAGTTAGGCGTGTTGACATGGACGAAGAATCTGCATTCGGGAGGGACGAGAATGGTACTGATAAGGTGACTAAGACCAATAACGATAACTTGAACGAAGATGATGACAGCAGCGACAACGATTCCGTCTCGTCATATGATATCTTACCTCCGGAGGATTTTGATAATAATGAACATGGCGCAAATAGCGAAAACGTAAGTGCCGTATATTTTTTTATTTTCGAAATTGCAAAGTATGGCATGGCTAACTGTATATCTTTGTGTACAAATTTCCAGGAAGATGTGGATGTTGACAATGTGCAACATAGTTGGCAGGAATCATTTGCAGATAACTTGAGCCAGGTTAGTTGATAG
>NW_021301558.1:0-666 GCF_002162155.2 Triticum dicoccoides
TGAGTGTTTTGAGACAGGTGCCATTATAGGAAGTTTTTTTTTGACCCGTTTCCAGTTTTTGGGTCCGGGCAGTCGAAAAAAAAAATTCGTCGAAAAAATTTCGTGCCCATCCTGTCAGTTTGAGCTAGGAAGAGTTTTGAGACACTCGCCATTATAGTGATTTTTCGCAAAAAAAAAGCAGCGCAAAAAAAAGAGCGCAAAAAAAAGAAAAAAGAAAAAAGAGCGGAAAAAAAAAATTCAGAGTGTGCTTTTCCCTTGTTTACGTGCCGCGCCGTGATTTTGTTAGTGTTCTAGGCTCGCGTCTCTAGCACAGTCTAGCCTAGGACCAGCACAGTACCGTCGTTGAGCGTTTATTCAACTTTGCATCTCTGAATTGATTATTGCTGACCCTTTTTGCTACCATATTATAAGCCTTCCCAGCTCCACATACATCTACGTCGTGCGTTTGACTCTCCCTGGTAATCGCTCTATCCAAGCTTTGAGAGTTTTTGACTACAACGGTTGCCGATCACCGCCTGCTGCTGGGTAAGAACTGGTAAGAATTTGAGATTTGCTTGACGGATTTGTGACACCCACCACCACCACTTGTTCGTAGTCTGTAGGATCATATTCTTGTGTGTTTCTATAGCTGCTAACCATGCCAGGATCACAAGCCGACGAGATTGA
>NW_021301559.1:0-1106 GCF_002162155.2 Triticum dicoccoides
GATATCGATCATCTAAACTACCATCACATAGAAGAGAGCTGCGGTCATCACGATGAGCATCATCACGATGAAACTCGTCTTCATCCGGTTCCTCCAACGCTCCCTCCCCTCTCCCGCTAGATAGCGGGCGTATCTAGATTCGGCCTCGGCCCTAGTGGTGTACCCTTTGTAACTGTTACCGCTGAATCGGTGAACCTGTCTCCGACACTCCTCCCAGTCATCGTAGACTCCGGGAACCTTACCCTTGTACACGACATACGTCGGCATCACTATGCACTAGCCAAACGAAACGTTAGTACCAATTCACAGACAATACATAAGCAATATATAATTATGCAACAGAACGATCGGAAGAGAAAAGCAAGACATTAATAGCATCGATTACATCTAAGTTGAACGACTCTCAAAACCAAAGAGACATACTACAAGTTCATTAAAGTTTAATTACAACATGAGCCAATCGATGTTTTAGAACTAGACAACTCGACTCAAGGGACCGGAGCGTGGATGAAGCCGCCGTCTATCGTGGGAGTCATGAAAGAACGGGCGTTGTCATCCTGCATTTGTAGCATTGTGTCGATGTCACTGTTGGACGGTTGATTTCTGAGGTAGAACTGCCCCGAGGTACGAAGGACATCTTGATGGATGATTTCCGCAAACTCCGACTGGATGAGAAAGAATTCTTGTCGGAGGTCCGCGTCCTGGATTGCCGACACGCTCGCGGCCCAATCTTGGAGTTTACTCGGTAGCAGAAGTTGATGATGGTCCCGTACGATCGCCCGCATGTGATGGATGGCGTAGTAGGCACCCTTCTGACCGCCAGGCGGCTGCTTGACGCAGCAGAACGTCGTATTGTGGGAGAACACGTGCTTGCCGTACTTACGAATAGGCCTGGTGAAGGTGCCTCCAGATTGGGCGTAGCCGGGGAGAACATCATCAAGAACCTTCTTGACATTTGTGTAGTCTACGTTCGACTGACGGTCCGGGTCGAAATACGTGGCCATGGAATATTTGGGGCTTAGGAGGATGAGCGTGCAACGTGTGTCACTGCAGAAAACACGGAATGTTAAAAGAAAAACGATCGAAAAGTAAGAATTCATATGTTA
>NW_021301560.1:0-1218 GCF_002162155.2 Triticum dicoccoides
GAGGGCGAGGGGGAGGGTCAGGGCAGCGGCGGCGGCGGCGGTGGATCGAGAGGGAGAGGGAACTGGCGAGGGGGAGAGGGAAAGGGGGGATCGGGCGAAGGGGAGAGGGAAGGGGGATCGGGCGAAGGGGCACAATACTAATGGCGCACCTCACCGTGGTGCGCCATTAGCATGTCCATACTAATGGCGCACCTCACCGTGGTGCGCCATTAGTATTTTTTTTATTTCAACTCGAGCCAACAGGTTATGTACCACCAGAACTGATCCACATCAAGTCCCCTCTACTAGCTCGACTGGTCAGCAGCCAGTTCTCACACCAGGAGGTCCTGGGTTCGACTCCCAGGCTCCACAATTTTTTTTAGCATTTAAAAAGCTATTTCATACTTATTTGTGTTTAAATATGTTCAAACTTGTTTAAATAATAACAGTAATATTTTTTTATAAGACAGTAACATTTAAAAAGCTGTTTGATACTTATTTTTTTTATAAGACGGTGCGCGGGGTGCGGGGGGTCGGCGGCGGCGGTTGAGTAGGGGAATCGAGGGTGCGGGGGGTCGGCGGCGGCGGTCGGTGGACTGGGGGGGTGCTCGGCGGCGAGGGGGACCGGATCTGGCGAGGTGGGATAGCGATCGAGATGGAGGGGGCCGGGATCAAGATCGAGTGTCCATGAAATTTAAAAATATTCATGATAGTTCAAAAAGTACCCATGAAATACAATCGAGAAATGAAGGCTACGATTTAAATACAATTGATCTTAGCTAGCTATCTGTTCACAATCTTCTTGCCCTTCTTTTTTGCATATGGAGTTCTTCTGTGGAACGGACGTCCTTTAGGTAGGGTGGTCCTGCTTCTTCTTGTGGTGTATGCTGCTACTTCATCATCGTCGTCATGTTCGATCCTCGGGTCGCCGTACTTGTCGAAGTCTTGCTCATTGGCTACTCCATCCATTCCGATGATCTTCCTTTTGCCTCTCCTCACGACAACACGACTGGGCTTTGGCGGGTCGGTAATGAAGAAGCATTGGTCCACTTGGGAAGCCAGTACCCATGGCTCATTTTTCGCGGTGACGTTTGCGCCCGCGGTCTTGGATTTGGCTTCGGGTATAACCATGGTGGTGAAATACCGGTCTTCTTTTATGACGTTCTTGGCCCATCTAACACGGAACATCGGGACCTTCTCTCCAGCGTAGCTCAGCTCCCAGATCTCCTCGATCCTTCC
>NW_021301561.1:0-1116 GCF_002162155.2 Triticum dicoccoides
AATATGTGTATCACTACGATCGAGATCCAACAAACTATTTTCATTGGGTGTATGACCATCAAAGGTTTTATTCATTTAAACAGAACAACAATTATTCTTTGATTTTAAATGAATAACTGTATTGCAATAAACATGATCAAATCATATTCATGCTCAACGCAAACACCAAATAACATTTATTTAGGTTCAACACTAATCCCGAAAGTATAGGGAGTGTGCGATGATGATCATATCAATCTTGGAACCACTTCCAACACACATCGTCACTTCACCCTCAACTAGTTTCTGTTTATTCTGTAACTCCTGTTTCGAGTTACTAATCTTAGCAACCGAACAAGTATCAAATACTTAGGGGTTACTATAAACACTAGTAAGGTACACATCAATAACATGTATATCAAATATACCCTTGTTCACTTTGCCATCCTTCTTATCCACCAAATATTCAAGGCATTTCCGCTTCTAGTGACCATTTCCTTTGCAGTATAATCACTCAGTTTCAGGCTTTGGTCCAGCTTTGGGCTTCTTCGTGGGAGTGACAACTTGCTTGTCATTCTACTTGAAGTTTCCTTTCTTTCCCTTTGCCCTTTTCTTGAAACTAGTGGTCTTGTCAATCATCAACACTTGATGCTCTTTCTTGATTTCTACCTTCGTCGATTTCAACATCACGAAGAGCTCGGGAATTGTTTACGTCATCCCTTGCATACTATAGTTCATCACGAAGTTCTAGTAACTTAGTGATGGTGACTAGAGAATTCTGTCAATCACTATCTTATCTGGAAGATTAACTCCCACTTGATTCAAGTGATTGAAGTACCCAGACAATCTGAGCACATGCTCACTAGTTGAGCGATTCTCCTCCATCTTTTAGCTATAGAACTTGTTGGAGACTTCATATCTCTCAACTCGGGTATTTGCTTGAAATATTAACTTCAATTCCTGGAACATCTCATATGGTCCATGACGTTCAAAACATCTTTGAAGTCCCGATTCTAAGCCGTTAAGCATGGTGCACTAAACTATCAAGTAGTCATCATATTGAGCTAGCCAAACGTTCATAACGTCTGCATCTGCTCCTGCAATAGGTCTGTCACCTAGCGGTGCATTAAGGACATA
>NW_021301562.1:0-860 GCF_002162155.2 Triticum dicoccoides
GGTCATTTAGCTCTCTAAACAATTAGGTAAATGACTGAAAAACAACAAATGATGTCAGAACATGTTGGAAATTGATGACGTCGCTTTGAATGCTGCATACTGAACACAAAAGAAGTCCGAAGTTCAAATAAGTTTAAAAAACATTGAAGTGCCCGTGTAACAGATGAGTTCTCGTCCGAAACCCTAATACTCCGAAAGAGATTGTCCAGTTTGTACATGAAGTGCGTCCAGTTTTTGCCGTGACCCTCTCTACTCTTTTGCACATGCTATGCGGGTGAAATGATGATACCATGCCAAGTTGCAACATTTTCATAGTTCATTTTGTAGTGAGTTTCAATTTCACGGTCATTTAGCTCACAAAACAATTAGGTAAATGACTGAAAACCAATAAATGATGTCAGAACATGTTGGAAATTGATGACGTCGCTTTGAATGCTGCATACTGAACACAAAAGAAGTCCGGAGTTCAAATAAGTTTAAAAAACATTGAAGTGCCCGTCTAACAGATGAGTTCTCGTCCAAAACCCTGATACTCCGAAAGAGATTGTCCAGTTTGTACACGAAGTGCGTCCAGTTTTTGCCGTGACCCTCTCTACTCTTTCGCACATGCTATGCGGGTGAAATGATGATACCATGCCAGGTTTCAACATTTTCACAGTTCATTTTGTAGTGATTTTCAATTTCACGGTCATTTAGCTCTCTAAACAATTAGGTAAATGACTGAAAAACAACAAATGATGTCAGAACATGTTGGAAATTGATGACGTCGCTTTGAATGCTGCATACTGAACATAAAAGAAGTCCCGAGTTCAAATAAGTTTAAAAACATTGAAGTGCCCGTGTAACAGATGAGTTCTCGT
>NW_021301563.1:0-885 GCF_002162155.2 Triticum dicoccoides
GCATCACAGCCCACCCCTACGGTCAGCGCTGTCCACGGCCTCCAGTAGGCTACAAACACCAGAAACTACTTGCAACTCCTGGACGGAGAACTAGGGTGAATAAGAAGCCGAGAGGGTCCATTGGTTTCGGGCCCAATGCATGGTAGTAGCTGATTCTTAAATCACACATACAGATCTCAGTGCTTAAGGTCGGCTTCAATGAAACAACCCACCATGTACTCCTACATGGCCTCTCATCGATACCTTTACCAAATCGTGTTCACCACACCACTCTCATTACCGACATAACATTTCACTCTAGCCCATCACCCAGATGAACCAGACCTGACACGACTCTAAGCATAGCAGGCATAGCAAGGTAGGAACAACACATACATATGGCTCAATCAACTCCTACACATGCTAGTGGGTTTCATCTAGTTACTGTGGCAATGACAGGTCATAGAGAGGAAATGGGTTCAACTACCGTAGCACACAGCAGTTTGAAACGCGTTGTCTTAATGCAGTAAAAGAGAGCAGGAGCGAGAACATGGGATTGTATCGATATGATCAATGGCTGGTTGCTTGCCTGATGGTTCGATGCACGGATACGGTTCTTCGTTAGGGTAATCACGGTACTCCTCGGAGGCAGAACCTGTCGCAAAGGACATCGATACACAACATCACCAAACAATGTGCAACAATATGATGCATGCATGAAACATGGCAATATGAGTGTGTTGGGCTAATGCAACTAAAACCAGAAGGGTTTGAACAAATTTGAATCAAGGATTCAAATTTCAAATTCAAATATGGCCTTTTAAAGTGCTTTTCCTTGTTCTGCTTGAAACATCAATTTAACTTGTTTGATCATGCATGAAAATAGTACAGATGGATAGATTGGAT
>NW_021301564.1:0-938 GCF_002162155.2 Triticum dicoccoides
CCCGCTCTTTGTTCTCCTTGAACATGAGTGCCTGCCTGCGAAGTTCACGTGCATAGTCGTTAGGCAGATTCTTCGCGGCTTGGGACGGTGTGCTCAAAAATGACTTAGCCCACTTCTTTTGCTCATCAGAAAATACTGGCTTGGGCTCGGGCTCTCTTTTCTTCTTGCAGTCCGCCTTCCATTTCTCCAAATCAGCAGCCGCGGCCGCGTCGACTTCCTCGGCACTACGTTCCCAAGGCCTTGTGGGGAGAGGCTTCAGTGATGGCTCCGGTACCTTTGTGGTCTTAGGTACATAAGGGTCCGGGTTAATAATCCAGGACTGCTTCTGCTTCTTTGCCGGAGGTGGATTGGGGGGCGGCGTCTGATCACCCGCCGGACGAGGACTGGGGGGCGGCGGCTGATCACCCGCTGGACGTTGTGGACTGGGGGGCGGCGTCGGCTGACGTGACGGAGGTGTAGGTGAACCGCCACCACCACCACCACCACCACCACTGCCACCGCCAGAGGCTCCGGTGAAGTAATTTCGACCACCAGAGGCTCCGGTGCAGTAATTTCGATCGTCGGTGCATCTGCACCAGCCGGTGGGGCCTCCGTGGAAGCCACGCTGCTTCTCCGCTGCTGGCTTCCGAGATCCGCTGGATGATCTTCATGCTGCACCCGAGCTGCATCTCTTTCGGCTACTAGTACACTCATGGTTTTCTTCATCACATCCATTTCCGATGCCAACCGCGCCACAACATCTGCTTCCCGATCCATCTTTCTCTTACGGCTTCTGTAACCGTACGGGTCATCGTTCTGGGGGAACCCTATTTTCCACGGAATGTGCCCCATGCCTCGTACACGTCCTCCGTGTTCAGGATTCCCGAGGGCTTTTGTCAGCGCGTCGTTCTCTCTGTTGAACTTGATCTTCCCCTGTTGAGCATCCCTCATTGCGTTAA
>NW_021301565.1:0-1210 GCF_002162155.2 Triticum dicoccoides
GAATGGTCCGGAGGTGAAGATTCATATATGGAAAGTCCAGTTTCAGTCGCGGGAATGGTTTTGGGGGTTATCGTTATTGTACCAGGACGACCGAAAGGTGTCCGGAGGTCCACCGGGTGGGGCCACCTACCCCGGGGGACTTAATGGACTAAATATGGGATTGAATCAGCCCCCTAGTGGGCTGGTGCGTCCCCAAGGGCCCAAGGCGCCTAGGGTTTGGAAACCCTAGGGGAGGGGGCGCCTCCACCTTGCTTGGGGGGCAAGTCTCCCGCTCCTTGCCGCCGCCCCCTCTAGATGGGATCTAGAGGGGTGCCCCCTCTCCTCATCACCCTATAAATAGAGGGGGGGTGGGAGGGCTGCGGTACCCCTTCCCATGGCGCATCCCCTCCGTCCCCGACACCTCCTCCTCCGTAGAGCTTGGCGAAGCCCTGCAGAAATACCACAAGCTCCACCACCACGCCATCGTGCTGCCGAAGCTCTCCCTCAACTTCTCCTCTCCCCTTGCTGGATCAAGAAGGAGGAGACGTCCCCGGGCTGTATGTGTGTTGAACGCGGAGGCACCATCCTTTTGGTGCTAGATCGGATCTTCCGCGATTTGAATCGCCGCGAGTACGACTCCATCGTTCGCGTTCTTGTAACGCTTCCGCTTAGTGATCTTCAAAGGTATGAAGATGCACTCCCTCTCTCTCTCGTTGCTAGAATCTTCTAGATTGATCTTGGTGATATGTAGGAGAATTTTGAATTATTGCTACGTTCCCCAACACTTGTCTCAACAGATTTTTGAAGGTGCCATGTTTAATGTGAATGCAACTGTCTCTAATGCATAACCCAAAAACGATAGTGGTAAATCGGTAAGAGACATCATAGATCGGACCATATCTAATAAAGTGCGGTTACGAAATTCGGACAAACCATTGAGTTGTGGTGTTCCAAGTGGCATGAGCTATGAAACTATTCCACATTGTTTTAAATGAAGGCCAAACTCGTAACTCAAATATTCACCTCAACGATCAGATCATAGAAACTTTATTTTCTTGTTGTGATGATTCTCCACTACACTCTGAAATTCTTTGAACTTTTCAAATGTGTCATATTTGTGTTTCATTAAGTAGATATACCCATTATCGGTGTCAAAAATGGTAGATTTCAGGTAGGGGGGCGCAAGTTGTGTGTCTAAGGATCTATGGTAACAACGGACAAAGGGACACAA
>NW_021301566.1:0-1210 GCF_002162155.2 Triticum dicoccoides
GAATGGTCCGGAGGTGAAGATTCATATATGGAAAGTCCAGTTTCAGTCGCGGGAATGGTTTTGGGGGTTATCGTTATTGTACCAGGACGACCGAAAGGTGTCCGGAGGTCCACCGGGTGGGGCCACCTACCCCGGGGGACTTAATGGACTAAATATGGGATTGAATCAGCCCCCTAGTGGGCTGGTGCGTCCCCAAGGGCCCAAGGCGCCTAGGGTTTGGAAACCCTAGGGGAGGGGGCGCCTCCACCTTGCTTGGGGGGCAAGTCTCCCGCTCCTTGCCGCCGCCCCCTCTAGATGGGATCTAGAGGGGTGCCCCCTCTCCTCATCACCCTATAAATAGAGGGGGGGTGGGAGGGCTGCGGTACCCCTTCCCATGGCGCATCCCCTCCGTCCCCGACACCTCCTCCTCCGTAGAGCTTGGCGAAGCCCTGCAGAAATACCACAAGCTCCACCACCACACCATCGTGCTGTCGAAGCTCTCCCTCAACTTCTCCTCTCCCCTTGCTGGATCAAGAAGGAGGAGACGTCCCCGGGCTGTATGTGTGTTGAACGCGGAGGCACCATCCTTTTGGTGCTAGATCGGATCTTCCGCGATTTGAATCGCCGCGAGTACGACTCCATCGTTCGCGTTCTTGTAACGCTTCCGCTTAGTGATCTTCAAAGGTATGAAGATGCACTCCCTCTCTCTCTCGTTGCTAGAATCTTCTAGATTGATCTTGGTGATATGTAGGAGAATTTTGAATTATTGCTACGTTCCCCAACACTTGTCTCAACAGATTTTTGAAGGTGCCATGTTTAATGTGAATGCAACTGTCTCTAATGCATAACCCAAAAACGATAGTGGTAAATCGGTAAGAGACATCATAGATCGGACCATATCTAATAAAGTGCGGTTACGAAATTCGGACAAACCATTGAGTTGTGGTGTTCCAAGTGGCATGAGCTATGAAACTATTCCACATTGTTTTAAATGAAGGCCAAACTCGTAACTCAAATATTCACCTCAACGATCAGATCATAGAAACTTTATTTTCTTGTTGTGATGATTCTCCACTACACTCTGAAATTCTTTGAACTTTTCAAATGTGTCATATTTGTGTTTCATTAAGTAGATATACCCATTATCGGTGTCAAAAATGGTAGATTTCAGGTAGGGGGGCGCAAGTTGTGTGTCTAAGGATCTATGGTAACAACGGACAAAGGGACACAA
>NW_021301567.1:0-1504 GCF_002162155.2 Triticum dicoccoides
AATAGATATCAATGTGAGTGAGTAGGGATTGCCATGCAACGGATGCACTAGAGCTATAAGTATATGAAAGCTCATCAAAAGAAACTAAGTGGGTGTGCATCCAACTCGCTTCCTCACGAAGACCTAGGGAAATTTTGAGGAAGCCCATCATTGGAATATACAAGACAAGTTCTATAATGAAAAATTCCCACTAGTATATGAAAGTGACATAACGAGAGACTCTCTATCATGAAGATCATGGTGCTACATTGAAGCACAAGTGTGGTAAAAGGATAGTAACATTGTCCCTTCTCTCTTTTTCTCTCATTTTTTTATTTGGGCCTTTTCTCTTTTTTTATGGCCTCTTTTTTTCTTCGTCTGGAGTCTCATCCCGACTTATGGGGGAATCATAGTCTCCATCACCCTTTCCTCACTTGGGACAATGCTCTAAAAATTGATGATCATCACACTTTTATTTTTCTTACAACTCAACAATTACAACTCGATACTTAGAACAAAATATGACTCTATATGAATGCCTCCGGCGGTGTATCGGTATATGCAATGAATAAAGAGTGACATGCATGAAAGAATTATGAACGGTGGCTTTGCCACAAATACGATGTCAACTACATGATCATGCTAGCAATATGACAATGATGGAGCGTGTCATAATAAATGGAACGGTGGAAAGTTGCATGGTAATATATCTCGGAATGGCTATGGAAATGCCATGATAGGTAGGTATGGTGGCTGTTTTGAGGAAGGTATATGGTGAGTGTATGATACCGGCGAAAAGTGCGCGGTATTAGAGAGGCTAGCAATGGTGGAAGGATGGGGAAAAGTGCATATAATCAATGGACTCAACATTAGTCATAAAGAACTCATATACTTATTGCAAAAATCTAGAAGTTATCAAAGCAAAGTATTACGGGCATGCTCCTAGGGGGATAGATTGGTAGGAAAAGACCATCGCTCGTCCCCGACCGCCACTCATAAGGAATACAATAAATAAATAAATCATGCTCCGACTTCATCACAGAACGGTTCACCATACGTGCATGCTACGAGAATCACAAACTTTAACACAAGAATTTCTAAAATTCACAACTACTCAACTAGCATGACTCTAATATCACCATCCTCATGTCTCAAAACAATTATCAAGCATCAATCTTTTCTTAGTATTCAACGCACTCAAAAGAAAGTTTCACAAATCTTGAATACCAAGCATATTATTATTAAGCAAATTACCATGCTATTAAGACTCTCAAAATAATCTAAGTGAAGCATGAGAGATCAATAGTTTCTTTAAAACAAATCCACCACCATGCTCTAAAAGATCTAAGTGAAGCACATAGAGAAAAATTATAACGCTCAAAAGATATAAGTGAAGCACATAGAGCAAAACTACATAGCTCAAAAGATATAAGTGAAGCACATAGAGAATTCTATCAAATTATAATTCATGTATGGCTCTCTCAAAAGGTATGTACAGAAAGTATGATTGTGGCACACTAAAAAA
>NW_021301568.1:0-1183 GCF_002162155.2 Triticum dicoccoides
CGACAAATAATATCACTTGTGTGCCCTGTTGATGCCATGGAAGAAGAAGAACGCTGTGCAGGCCCCGCAGGTGCGCTCTTGACAGATAATGGTGGTTGTGCCTGTTTTCTTGTATCACGGCTGGAGGTGGCACCGGATGGAGGTGCTGGTGCAGTTGAAGTAGAAGATGCACGTGGTGTCCATGATGAAGGTCGGCCTGCAGAAAAGTTAGTTCGCCCCAATGCTTGTCGATCCTGCACTTCACGTTCAGCTTTACAAGCAAGATGGAATAAACGAGTGATATTAGTATACTCCTTATAGTCTAGAATGGTCTGAATCTCTCTATTTAATCCACCCAGAAAACGTGCAAGCATAGCTTCATTCTCCTCAACAATACCACATCTAATCATGCCAGTTTGTAATTCTTGATAATATTCTTCTACAGAATTTTTTCCTTGTCTTAAGCGCTGTAATTTTTGAAGCAATTCACGTTGATAATATGGTGGAACCCAACGCGTACGCATAGCAGTTTTCAAAGCAGCCCAAGTAGTTGGAATAGGATACAATCTACAATGTTCAGACCACCATACACATGCAAAACTAGTGAAAGCACAAACAGCAGCAGCAACCCGTCTCTCCTCGGGATATTGTAAACATGTAAATCGTTGTTCAGTTTCTAACTCCCAAGTAAGATATATATCAGGAACATATCTACCCTCAAATGGTGGAATATTCAATTTCAGTTTAGGAATATGGACATCATCTCGTACATGAGGTGGTGGTGCAGGCCTACCATTACGAATATATACCTGAGGTCGACCTGCTGGTGGTGGTGCTGGTGGCTGCTCGTAGATCTGATTTTGATCAACCTCATCCTCATAATCGCCCGCATACTCATCATCCTCCTGGGTACGAGCAACAGCAGTAGCAGGAGCCACAGAAGTATCAACAGCAGCACCAACAGTTTGGCCAAACGCAAGAGGAACACGGCTCGCTCGGCGAAGGTCTATTTCGCGACGTGGAGGTAGACGTTGTTGTTGTTGTTGGAGAGGTGCGTTAGGTGCAGCGGGTGGTGGTGGTGGAAGACGCGCGAGCAATTCATTAAATCTGTTATCGAGCTTTGTTTCGAACGTCTTCTCAAGGCCAGTGATCTTCTCCATGGCCTCTTCAAAATTGTTCAGCACATCTTGCACCTGTTCAGTCA
>NW_021301569.1:0-824 GCF_002162155.2 Triticum dicoccoides
TTTCCTCCAAAATGACTTAATAAGCTTACTGACCTCATAAACCATCCATTCTACCTAAGTTAGCTCTAAAATGACTCATTTACCTTAGTTAGGTTACAAGTGATCCAATTTATCCAAGTTAGCTCTAAAATGACCCATTTTACGTAGATTAGCTCCTAAACCATCCATTTTACCTAAGTTAGCTCTAAAACGATATGTACTTAGCTTACTTATGTCAAAAATTGCATAATTAACTTAGTTAGCTCATAAATGATCCATTTTACCTAAGTTAGCTCTAAAATGACTCATTTTACCTTAGTTAGCTTATAAGTGATCCAATTTATCCAAGTTAGCTCTAAAATGACCCATTTTACGTAGATTAGCTCCTAAATGATCCATTTTACATACATTAGCTTTAAAATGACCCAATTCACCTAGGTTAGCTCCAAAATGACCCATTTCACCTAGGTTAGCTCCAAAATGACCCATCTTACCTAGGTTAGCTTATAAATGATCCAGTTTATCCAAGTTAGCTCTAAAATGACCCAATTTACCTAGACTAGCTCCTAAACGATCCATTTCACCTAAGTTAGCTAAAAACAACCAATTTCACCTAAATTAGCTCTTAAATGATCCATTTCACCTAAGTTAGCTAAAAAACGATCCATTTCACCTTAGTTAGCTCAAAAACATGGCATTTCACCTTTGTTAGCTCATAAATGACCCATTTCAACTAAGTTAGCTGAAAAATGATCCATTTCACTTTAGTTAGCTCAAAAACGATCCATTTCACCTTAGTTAGCTCAAAAACGATCCATTTCACCTTAGTTAGCTAAAAAACGATG
>NW_021301570.1:0-1398 GCF_002162155.2 Triticum dicoccoides
TACAATATGCAGGGGATGGTAAAGACCATTCCTGAAGTATTTTCTATGCTAAAGTCAGCAGAGGTTGAAATCAAGAAAGAACATCAAGTGTTGATGGTCAATAAGACCACTAAGTTCAAGAAGGGCAAGGGTAAGAAGAACTTCAAGAAGGACGGCAAAGAGGTTGCCGCGCCTGGTAAGCCAGTTGCCGGGAAGAAGTCAAAGAATGGACCCAAGCCTGAGACTGAGTGCTTTTATTGCAAGGGGAAGGGTCACTGGAAGCGGAACTGCCCCAAATACTTAGCGGATAAGAAGGCCGGCAACACTAAAGGTATATTCGATATACATGTAATTGATGTGTACCTTACCAGTACTCGTGGTAACTCCTGGGTATTTGATACCGGTGCCGTTGCTCATATTTGTAACTCACAGCAGGAGCTGCGGAATAAGCGGAGACTGGCAAAGGAGGAGGTGACGATGCGCATCGGGAATGGTTCCAGAGTCGATGTGATCGCCGTCGGCACGCTACCTCTACATTTACCTACGGGATTAGTTTTGAACCTTAATAATTGTTATTTGGTGCCAAGTTTGAGCATGAACATTGTATCTGGATCTCGTTTAATACGAGATGGCTACTCATTTAAGTCTGAGAATAATGGTTGTTCTATTTATATGAGAGATATGTTCTATGGTCATGCTCCGATGGTCAATGGTTTATTCTTAATGAATCTCGAACGTAGTGTTACACATATTCATAGCGTAAACACCAAAAGATGTAAAGTTGATAACGATAGTCCCACATACTTGTGGCACTGCCGCCTTGGTCACATTGGTGTCAAGCGCATGAAGAAGCTCCATGCTGATGGACTTTTAGAGTCTCTTGATTATGAATCGTTTGACACATGCGAACCATGCCTCATGGGCAAGATGACCAAGACTCCGTTCTCCGGAACAATGGAGCAAGCAACCAACTTGTTGGAAATCATACATACCGATGTGTGCGGTCCAATGAGTGTTGAGGCTCGCGGAGGATATCGTTATGTTCTCACTCTCACAGATGACTTGAGTAGATATGGGTATGTCTACTTGATGAAACACAAGTCTGAGACCTTTGAAAAGTTCAAGGAATTTCAGAATGAAGTAGAGAATCAACGTGACCGAAAGATAAAATTCTTACGATCAGATCGTGGAGGAGAATACTTAAGTCACGAATTTGGTACACACTTAAGAAAATGTGGAATCGTTTCACAACTCACGCCGCCTGGAACACCTCAGCATAACGGTGTGTCCGAACGTCGTAATCGCACTCTATTGGATATGGTGCGGTCTATGATGTCTCTTACCGATTTACCGCTATCATTTTGGGGATACGCTCTAGAGACAGCTACATTCACTTTAAATAGGGCACCGTCTAAATCC
>NW_021301571.1:0-1141 GCF_002162155.2 Triticum dicoccoides
TTCGGACACACCGTTTCGCTGAGGTGTTCCAGGCGGCGTGAGTTGTGAAACGATTCCACATTTCCTTAAGTGTGTGCCAAATTCGTGACTTAAATATTCTCCTCCACGATCTGATCGTAGGCACTTTATCTTTTGGTCACGTTGATTCTCCACCTCATTCTGAAATTCCTTGAACTTTTCAAAGGTCTCAGACTTGTGTTTCATTAAGTAGACATACCCATATCTACTTAAGTCATCAGTGAGAGTGAGAACATAACGATATCCTCCGCGAGCCTCAACGCTCATTGGACCGCACACATCGGTATGTATGATTTCCAATAAGTTGGTTGCTCGCTCCATTGTTCCGGAGAACGGAGTCTTGGTCATCTTGCCCATGAGGCATGGTTCGCACGTGTCAAACGATTCATAATCAAGAGACTCTAAAAGTCCATCGGCATGGAGCTTCTTCATGCGCTTGACACTAATGTGACCAAGGCGGCAGTGCCACAAGTATGTGGGACTATCGTTATCAACTTTACATCTTTTGGCATCTACACTATGAACATGTGTAATATTACGCTCGAGATTCATTAAGAATAAACCATTGACCATCGGAGCATGACCATAAAACATATCTCTCATATAAATCGAACAACCATTATTCTTAGACTTAAATGAGTAGCCATCTCGTATTAAACAAGATCCAGATACAATGTGCATGCTCAAACTTGGCACTAAATAACAATTATTAAGGTTCAAAACTAATCCTGTAGGTAAATGTAGAGGCAGCGTGCCGACGGCGATCACATCGACTCTGGAACCATTCCCGACGCGCATCGTCACCTCGTCCTTCGCCAGTCTCCGTTTATTCCGCAGCTCCTGCTGTGAGTTACAAATATGAGCAACGGCACCGGTATCAAATACCCAGGAGTTACTACGAGTACTGGTAAGGTACACATCAATTACATGTATATCAAATATACCTTTGGTTTTGCCGGCCTTCTTATCTGCTAAGTATTTGGGGCAGTTCCGCTTCCAGTGACCCTTCCCCTTGCAATAAAAGCACTCAGTCTCAGGCTTAGGTCCATTCTTTGACTTCTTCCCGGTAACTGGCTTACCAGGCGCGGCAACCTCCTTGCCGTCCTTCTTGAAGTTCTTCTTA
>NW_021301572.1:0-1918 GCF_002162155.2 Triticum dicoccoides
GACCATGTTCTTTGATGGCTCTAAGATGTTGAATGGTTCCGGTGCTGGGGTTGTCCTGGTTTCCCCCAGAGGAGATAAGCTCAGATATGTGCTCCAGATTCACTTTGATTCCTCCAACAATGAGGCAGAATATGAGGCCCTCTTATATGGGTTGCGCATGGCCATTTCACTCGGCGTCCGTCGCCTGATGGTCTATGGCGACTCGGATTTAGTGGTCAATCAAGTGATGAAGGAGTGGGACGTGAGAAGCCCAGCCATGACTGGATACTGCAGTGCAGTGAGGAAGCTGGAAAAGAAGTTCGAGGGGTTGGAGCTCCATCATATACCCCGACTGAAAAATCAAGCAGCTGATGATCTAGCAAAGATAGGTTCCAAGAGAGAAGCCATTCCGAGTGGTGTGTTCTTGGAGCATGTACACACTCCGTTAGTCAAAGAAGATCCTTTCACCGAAGAAGCTCCACAGCCCAAGAGTGCCACAGATCCGACTGAGGTTGAAGTCCCAACAGTGGTCGACTTGGTCATGGAGATCTTGGTGGTCATTCCCGATTGGACAGTTCCATATATCGCGTATATCCTGAGAAAAGAGCTCCCGGAGGATGAGGAAGAGGCTCGACAGATCGTCCGCCGATCTAAGGCCTTTACCGTAATCAAAGGACAGTTATACAGAGAAAGCGTGACTGGAGTCGGTCAGAAGTGCATAACGCTGGAAGAAGGTCGAATCATCCTTAATGATATTCACTCGGGGACCTGTGGTCATCACGCGTCCTCTCGGACCATCGTGGCCAAAGCATACCGAGCCGGATTTTACTGGCCAAAGGCGAATGAGATGGCAAAGGAGATAGTGGATAAGTGCGAGGGATGTCAGTTTTACTCGAATATGTCGCACAAGCCTGCATCAGCCCTGAAGACCATTCCACTCGTCTGGCCTTTCGCAGTATGGGGGTTGGACATGGTCGGTCCTTTGAGAACAGGGCGAAGTGGCTTCACGCATGTACTGGTGGCAGTCGACAAGTTCACCAAGTGGATTGAGGCTAAACCAATCAAGAACCTTGACGCTGGTACTGCTGTTAGCTTCATCAGGGAACTAATATTCAGATATGGAGTCCCGCACAGCATCATTACGGATAATGGGTCGAACTTTGACTCGGAGGAATTCAGAGATTTCTGTAACTCTCAAGGCACACGGGTCGACTACGCTTCAGTCGCCCATCCGCAGTCGAATGGACAAGCAGAGCGAGCCAATGGCCTGATTCTCAAGGGATTGAAACCCCGACTGATGCGTGATCTCAAGCATGCAGCTGGAGCTTGGGTCGACGAACTTCCCTCAGTGCTTTGGGGACTGCGGACCACACCTAATCGGTCGACTGGAAGAACTCCATTCTTCTTGGTCTATGGAGCTGAAGCAGTCTTGCCGAGTGATCTTCTCCACAATGCTCCTCGAGTTGAAGTCTACAATGAAGCAGAAGCTGAACAAGCGCGGCAGGACGCAGTCGACCTTTTAGAGGAAGAAAGGGAGATGGCTCTGATCCGGTCGACCATCTACCAACAAGATTTGCGTCGTTTCCACGCCAGAAATGTGAGAGGTCGAGCCTTCCAGGAAGGAGATTTGGTTCTCCGAGTGGATCAGCACAAACCACACAAGCTTGCTCCTTCTTGGGAAGGTCCCTTCATCGTCACCAAGGTTCTCCACAACGGGGCGTACCGTCTTTACAACGTCGAGCATAATATCGACGAGCCCCGAGCTTGGAACGCGGAACTACTCCGCCCATTTTACACTTAAGTTTTATCACTCGGATGAGTTGCAATAAAGTACTTCTGTAGTTCATGGACCTCAAAATAATAGTGTCATAGTTCCTCCATAATTTTTGTCACTTTTTATTTTGTCTAATAAAATTCCCCCTCAGTGGGTGACTTAGCC
>NW_021301573.1:0-1381 GCF_002162155.2 Triticum dicoccoides
CGATCTGGATCGGGGCATCCCTCGCGCCCGATCTCGCTCGTCGTCGTCCTCCACCGCCCCCAACCACTCCGCCTCCTCCACTCCACTCCCTGACAGGCCGCTGCGCACGAACCGCGTCGCCCCGTCGCGGGCATCGCTGGCCGCATGCGTCCTGCCGCCTCTACCAGCCGCCCCGTCACCCTCGACTCCTCGTCACCGGAGCCACCTCGCCACCTCGCCGGACTACCTTCCTCGCCGGACCGCGCCTCCCCGCATCCTCGACGCTGCATCGCCGGACCGCCCGCCTTCATCCTCCTCCACAACCGGCCTCCTCACGCCTCACCGCCCCTCTTCTCTTCAACGCTGGTGAGGCCACCGGCCGCCTGCTCCCCCTGCACTCTGTCGTCGATTCGACGGCCATGTCGACCGCATTCGCCACCTGGCCACTCGCCGCCGCTGTGCGTGCGCACATCCGCGCTCGGCTGCGCCCTGGCTCGCCGGTGCGTGCCCACGCCCCACCGCACGCCCCGGCTCTCCTCCACCCCGCCCCAGGTGCCGCTCGCCGGCCCTGGCCGAGGCCCCCCTGCTCACGGGTGTGCCCAGCCGAGGCCACGGCCTCGCCCTCGATGGGCGCCCGCACCCAGTGCCCAGCGGCCGCTTACCCGTGCGCCCGTTAGGCCCCTGGGGCCTATGACAGATGGGCCCCATGCCCATAACGTTTATAAAAAAAGGGAATTAAATATAAAAATAATAAATAAAAAAATGATTTAATAAAATTAATAATTAATTAATTAATTATCTAATGAATTAGTTAAGTTAATTAATCCGGTTTAATTGATTTAATTAACTAGTTAGGTTAATTAGATAGTAATTAAATTAACTAATCTATAATTAACCTAAACAGCGAATGACATGTGGGTCCCACTGGACCCACATGTCAGGTTGACTCAGTCAACCCTGTTGACTGCTGACGTCAGCATGACATCATGCTGACATCATAAATACTTTTTTTCGAATTAATTAAATAAATAATTAAATTCCAAAATTATTAAAATCTTTTAAAATTCATATCTTTTAATCCGTAACTCGGATTAAAATATTTTCAACATGAAAGTTGCTCAGAACGACGTGACGATTCCGGATACGCGGTCCGTTCGTCCGCCACACACCCCTAACCTATCGAACCCGCAACTTTCCCCCTCCGGTTCATCAGTCCGAAAACGCGAAACACCGGGAATACTTTCCCGGATGTTTCCCCCCTTCGTCGGTATCACCTACTACCGCGAATGGGCACACCTAGCATCGTTACTTGTCATGTCATGCATCGTTATGCATTTGTTTGCATTGTATTCATTGTTTCTTCCCCCTCTTCTCTCCGGTAGACTACGAGACCGACGCTGCT
>NW_021301574.1:0-1408 GCF_002162155.2 Triticum dicoccoides
GCTCTAATGGAGTAGAATTTCCAATGACCTTACTAGGAAGGCGATTGATAAGATAAGTTGTTGCAATGAATGCTTCATTCCAATATTTGAGAGGCATGGAGGCATGTGCAAGTAGGGAAAGGCCAACTTCAACAATGTGGCGATGTTTTCTCTCGGTAGAGCCGTTTTGCTAGTGAGCATGAGGACAAGAGACATGATGTTCAATGCCTGTGCTAAAGAAGAAAGAGTTGAGCTTCTCATACTCCCCTCCCCAGTCACTCTGGACTGCTAGAATTTTCCTGTTAAAATGTCTTTCAACAAGTTTTTGGAATTCTTGAAACACAGAAAAACTTTAGATTTGTGTTTTAACAAGTAAATCCAAGTAAACTTGCTATAATCATCAATGAAACTGACATAATATTTTTTTCTTCCAAAGGAATCTCTAGCATGACCCCATACATCACAGAAAATAAGCTCTAAAGGAGCATGAGACACGTTGTTTGACCTAGGACAAGGGAGTTGATGACTCTTAGCACACTGACATGCTTCACAAATAGACTCACTGGATTGACTATGTGACAATGGCAAATTGTCTTTATTAACTACTTGCTTGACTATGATTGATGATAGGTGTCCTAATCTTTGATGCCACCGTGCCAAAGAGGGCTTGATGACAGAATAAGCACGGCGACGCTTGTGGTTGAAAACTTCGAATGAGATGGGGTAGAGCCCTCCAATGAATCTATCATGATGAAGAAGTTCCCTCGTTGCCCGGTCCTTTATAAAAAAAGTAACGAGGGTGAGTTTCAAAGAAAACATTATTATCGGTGCTTAGACGAGACATAGATGCAAGGTTTTTATCTGTTGTGGAACATGGACGACATCGTTTAAGACAAGATCACGTTTAAGGGTAGGGGAATTAATAAAAGCTTGACCGATGTGTCGAATATCCATACCTCCACCACTTGCAGTATGAATCTGATAATTGCCAAGGTATTTCTCCCGGAGAGCGGGTTGCTCTAGTTCACCAGTAATGTGGTCGGTTGCACCAGAGTCAACGTACCACACACCATCGCCCCTTGCTCGCGCATAGCTGCAGCAACAAGACGGCAGTCGGGGACAATATCTTCATCATACTGGTGCCAGCAATCCATGACTTCATGGCCTGCCTTTTTGCAGAGTTGACACCAAGGACGCCCCCGGGAGGAGGACGGGCGACGGCTAGAGTTGTTGTTGAAGCCGCCGCTTGAGGGTTTGTTGGTGTAGTTGCTGGAAGTGTTGTAGCCGTCGCCGCCAAAGCTGTTGTAGCCGCCATCTCCCTGGAAGTTGCCACCCCGCGCCCAGCGGTGCGAGACTGCCCCTGGTGACCGTGCCCACGTCCGCGACCACGAGATACAATGTTGGCAAAAGATTGGTGGAGGTTGGTGCG
>NW_021301575.1:0-1004 GCF_002162155.2 Triticum dicoccoides
AAATCTAGTTTCCAACAAAAAAAGAATCACCCAATTCGGAGTCCGTATGAAAAACTTGTGTGCGTTTTGAGTCAGGTATGTCTGTGCAGTCCGAATCTGAATCCAGAACGTGAGAGACTTGGACTCTATCTTCTCTTGGGCCAAAAGTGACGTGAGAGAACTTTTTGGACAGCAAATAAACATCTCTTTCTTCCTTATCTTCATATGTGGATTGTACAAATGTCCCATACACCTGCAATTAGACAAAACACAAAAGTGTGTGAAGTATTTTTGTTCTGGATAACATAAATAGATTATTGAATAGTTTGCACTAGAAATCACCTGACAAATATGCATATATGCAATATTTTTGGTCATATCCAAGGTAGTCATGTCCTCATCATCCTCCCCTTCTTGAAAATAAAGCCGTCCTCGGCGTTGCTTAATCTGAAATGTGGCTTTGTCATTACCTCTTATGATTAACTCAGATGATGTAGCCACTCTCGGGGGCGATGTGTCACATGGTGGAGGTGATGTAGTCCTGACAACAACGGATGTGGTTGTCATAGTATTCCTAGTAGTTGAAGGAACAATCATATCAACTCTTGGAATGTGCACCGTGCGCTTGTTCTCCTCGTGGCCAACACATCGTTTTATTTCCTGTTCAGCTTTGCAAGCAAGATGAAACAAATGGTCCATAGGATAACACTCTTCATGAATTAGTATCTCTTGAATATCACGGTTTAATCCTCCCCAAAATCTATCCATAAAATCATCTTCACTTTCTTCTAAAGAGGAATGCAACAAGGTAGTTTGTAAATCATCATAATATTTTGTTACAGTTTCACTACCTTGTTTTAAGTGTTGCAACTTCTTAATCATGTCACGAGTATAATAAGCAGGGACGAAAGTATGTCGCATGGCAAGTTTCAAATCATCCCAAGTAGTAGTTATATAATCAGGGTGTAACCGACAATATTCACTCCACCAAACCAAAGCATAACCAGTGAAAGAACCAACCGCAA
>NW_021301576.1:0-531 GCF_002162155.2 Triticum dicoccoides
GCCCCCCCCGTCGCTAACCGGCGACGCCCGTCGCCTCCCCGATCTAGAGGCGGCACCTCGCCACCTCGACGTCGTCGACCAGGACCACGCCGCCCCGTCCACGACCGCTCCGTCGCCGGATCTCGGTGGCTGCCTCGTCCCCTTCACCCGCGCCGCCGCCTGGACCTCGTCGGATCTCCCTCGTCGGACTTCCCCGAACTCCGTCGAGCCCACTGCCCTTTCCCTACTGGCCCTGTGAGCACGCACCGCTCCCTCCTCTCTCTACCGTGCCGCGTGCCCGCTCCGTCGTGGCCGCGCTCTCTCCCCCTCGCTCGCTCACCGCGTCGTGCCCGCTCCGGCACACCCGGGCCGCGCCTTCGCACGCGCGGTCAACGCCCCGGCCACGCCCGATGCGTGCTCGCCGCGCACCGGTGCCCCGCCAACTCGACGTCGTCGACCAGGGCCCCGTCGACCCAAGCGGTCGTCGCCCCGCGCTCATCGGTGGTCGCCGCGAACACCGCGCGCCCTCGCACCGGCCACGCCCGCTCGTCG
>NW_021301577.1:0-6061 GCF_002162155.2 Triticum dicoccoides
GGGATTGTCCAAGAGCAAGTGGAACAACGACTTGGAGCGACGATCCCGCCATTGTGCCTACCTTGATCCAGCGGTTGACTGCATGGATTGCGGGCGGCCAACAGGGGCCGCCCCCGATTCCTAGCTTCACGGCCAGCAACTCGCAGAATGCGATGGCGGGGCCATTGGTGTCTCCGGCGGAGGCGGCATTGGTGTCTCCGACGCCGGCACGGGAGTTTAATGCACCCGGGTGTACGTCGGCCGGCACCTCTGCAGCAAGCGGCCCCTCCGTCAACTGCATGCCCGCCGTTGGCAGTGCCTCGACATTAGCCGAGCTCGAAGCCATCATCACGGTAACTAATTAAGCCTCTCTCAGCCGAGGACTTCATCTCCTTGCCTTTGACTGGGCATCCCTGACGCCCTACATGTTTTCGCAGGGTGCCGCCGACATTCCGTGCACTCTCCTGCACTTCGTGAACAACGAGTTGGTCAATGTCGCCAAGGGCCAAATCGTTCAACCGGGCAACCCCTTGTTCCACGGTACCCAGATGCCACCCAACTTGTTTAGGGTTCAACTGGTTCGGGTGCTGCCAGGCTGCGACGAGTTATTACCTCTGATTCGACCCGTCGGGGCCGACGATGATGACGTGATGACCCTCAGCGCCTGCCTGAGCTGGCCCCTGCTTTGGCCGAAGAGCCAGATTCGTTTGGGGGCGGGGGACACCACCCCAAAGACAACACCGCCAGTCGTGCTGGCGCCAAGTCGGCCCCATGGCAAGACCGCCGCAACGGTGCCGGACATCCCTATGCCACTGGATCCAAACATGCATATGGCACAGGATCAGAACGACTACGACGACGATACATTTGGCAATGTCTATCAGTACTTTGCTGAACATGGGTACGATGGCGACTTCATGGGGGCTCCTTCTCAAGAACCCAACCCAACAAAAGACGTGCGCGATCTAGCTGGTACCGCGGAGAAGCCAAGTTGCAACAGGCGTCGTCTGCCGTTCAGCTCTCAGGAGACGCCTCCAACTGCCGACTTCACCGAGCCTAAGATAGGCGAGGTGCGAAATATTATCAGCCCAAACACACTCAAGAAGGCGGTCTGTGAGCAGAACTCGGTCCCATTACAGGAGAAGAAGATGGCACGCAAAAGAAAGACTAACAAGGGTGCGAGCCAGCCGGCACCGAGTACGATCCGTGCTCCGGACGGGCCATGTCCACCTGAGGATATCTCGAGGAGGGTGCATGTGGCGGGTAGGGCGATGCTACCGACAAATATGCTCAATGCTGCAACCGGTGCTATGCGGAGTCTGCATGACATTGTTCTTTCTTTGGAGAAGCGGCGTCTCAAAGAGAAGGATGTGGCATACCCGGTTTTCGCGGCCAAGGTGCCAGAGGGCAAGGGCTTTGTGGATAACTCCATCGGGCGTATGATCGTCCTGCGGTTTGGTGACATCCACGCTATGATGAACCTTCATCCGCTGCACTACACCTTCGTTCGGCTATTTTCGCTGAGTATGGAGATGCGGATCATTCGCGACAAGACCCCGGACATCGTGATAGTCGACCCCTTCTACATGCGTGCCAAGATCTTGGGCAGCGCTAGGGACCGGCAAGTCGCGAGTTCTTACCTCGAAGGCGTCATTCTGGCAAACTAAGATAAGGATAACTTCCTCGTGCCTTATTTTCCCGAGTAAGTCCTCCCCTCAACCGGCCCGTATCATATGAATTCTTAGATTTCGATCGTTTTTCTTTTAACATTCCATGTTTTCTGCAGTGACACACATTGCACGCTCATCCTCCTAAGACCCAAATATTCCATGGCCACGTATTTCGACCCAGACCGTCAGTCGAACGTAGACTACACAAATGTCAAGAAGGTTCTTGATCATGTTCTCCCCGGCTACGCCAAATCTGGAGGCACCTTCACCAGGCCTATTCGTAAGTACGGCAAGCACGTGTTCTCCCACAATACGATGTTCTGCTGCGTCAAGCAGTCGCCTGGCGGTCAAAAGGGTGCCTACTACGCCATCCATCACATGCGGGCGATCGTACGGGACCATCATCAACTTCTGCTACCGAGTAAACTCAAAGATTGGGCAAAGAGCATGTCGGCAATCCAGGACGCGGACCTCCGACAAGAATTCTTTCGCATCCAGTCGGAGTTTGTGGAAATCATCCATCAAGATGTCCTTCGTACCTCGGGGCAGTTCTACCTCAGAAATCAACCGTCCAACAGTGACATCGACACAATGCTACAAATGCAGGCTGACAACGCCCATTCTTTCATGACTCCCACGATAGACGGCGGCTTCATCCACGCTCCGGTCCCTTGAGTCGAGTCGAAAGCAGTGATGCTATGTCTAGTTCTGAAACATCGATTGGCTCATGTTGTAATTAAACTTTAATGAACTTGTAGTATGTCTCTTTGGTTTCGAGAGTCGTTCAACTTAGATGTAATCGATGCTATTAATGTCTTGCTTTTCTCTTCCGATCATTCTGTTGCATACTTATATATTGCTTATGTATTGTCTGTGAATTGGTACTAACATTTCGTTTGGCGAGTGCATAGCGATGCCCACGTATGTCGTGTACAAGGGTAAGGTTCCCGGAGTCTACAACGACTGGGAGGAGTGTCAGAGACAGGTTCACCGATTCAGCGGTAACAGTTACAAAGGGTACACCACTAGGGCCGAGGCCGAATCTAGATACGCCCGCTATCTAGCGGGAGAGGGGAGGGAGCGTTGGAGGAACTGGATGAAGACGAGTTTGATTGTGATGATGCTCATCGTGATGACCACAGCTCTGTTCTAGGTGATGGTAGTTTAGATGATCGATATCGACTTGTAATGTGAAGACAAACTCGCTACTCGCGGTCTCGAGACTTGTAATATAATGTTCTATCTTTGTTCGGTCTTTTCAATTCGGAGACTAATATGATGAATTGTATTCAGAGACTAATCTTCTATTGTACTCGATGAATCTGTTGTTGATGTGTGCTGTCTATATTTTTTCCAATTATACATTTTGTAACCTGTGCAAAAAACAGAAAATAAAAATATAAAAAAACCTAATATTCATACTAATGGCGCATCACACCGCAGTGCGCCATTAGTATGCCAAAGGATACTAATGGCGCATCATTAGACAGTGCGCCATTAGTATGCCGAAGTTACTAATGGCGCATCTTGCTGTTGTGCGCCATTAGTATGCCAAAGCACCTGGGTATACATGGCCCCCTGGGAGGCATACTAATGGCGCACTGTTGTATATACTAATGGCGCATCTAGTGGTGCGCCATTAGTATACCAGATACTAATGGCGCACCAGTGGTGCGCCATTAGTAAAATATACTAATGGCGTGGCACTAATGGCGCACCACTGATGCGCCATTAATGGCCAAATTAGGTGCGCCATTAGTAGGCCATTTCCTAGTAGTGTGTCCACTGGACCAGAGAGGAAAAACAGGCACAACACTCATAATATGCAATGAAATAGATATATAATTGCACAGAAATGATTTAGAGACCTCACATGATGTCTCCAAATTTTGGTTGAATTTTTAGCTAAGTTTATCAACTGGTTGAAGTAGAAAAAGAGCTCCAAAACTCAAACAAGTCATTTTAATGATTAAAGCTCAGGCTGAAATAATTTTATAAATAAATCTACTGATTTAGAAATAGTTATACAGAGAGCATAGAAGTTTAAATTTTTTGGAAAGCTCTACTAGGAAAAATAATTATCCTCAAAATTAAAGGAGATGCCCTGAACTTCACAGAAACAAATCAGAAGGAAAAAAAATTAAAACTCCTGGTAAAAATTTTAACTTCCAAAAATTTGGATAAATTTTTGGGGTGTTACATATAGTGGGTTGGTTCACCACACCACTGGATTACGGATGAAGAATAGAAGCATACATGCAGTGCAAAAGAAGATCACTTGCTCTGAATAGTTTAATTTACATGGTATGAAGAAGGAACTTGGTTGTACAACTGAAAACTTAAATTGAGAAGGACAAACTTTTGTTTATGAACTACATAATAAACTTTAAACATACAATTTGATGCAAACACCAAAAATAAACAGCTGTTGCAGTCATGCCTAACCAAATATACACAACAAAGTTTGAAGGATTGAGAAGGACAAACTTACATTACTGGTGAAGACAGGCTCTATAAAGCCGTTGTCCATGCTGATGGGGGGGGGCAATTCAAGAAGTTTAGCACAGAATCTTCTTCATAAGCATTGCCTTTATTCTACATTTTGTTAAGAGTAAATATAGATATGATAATATACGAAAAAATGGAGAATATTTAAGATAAGATGAAGAGTGATGCTACATAACCAAGTAGCTATAAATGTATGTGCAGCGATACAGGCAAAAGGCACAGCCAAGAGCAATGCACAGCTAAACTTCTTTAGTACCAACCTTATGGTAAGAGTAAATATAGATCTGATGTGTAGAAAATGGAGGGCAAAGGAAAATAAGCTGCAGAGTGATGGTACATGAACAACTACCTGTCAATATAAGTACACTGATAAAGGACAGCATGTACTTACAAGAAAAATGCAAAGCTAAAAAAAATCATTGGCATTGGATATATTCTACACTAATGTAACCATTCATACAGATCAGATCATTTCGAGCGAACAATTGATAAGCAAGCTATCATGCATACTACTATCACATAATGAACCAGGTATGTATGCAAGTACAGTGATACAGGACAACAGGTACTAACGAGAGCAAAGCAGCAGGCATCTTATTTGCAATATCCTATCGTTCTTTTCAAACCAGAATTCTTCTTCGAGCTGATTTCCTACAAAAAAGATACGTAAGGCACATGCGGAAAAGTAGAAGTTCAAATCGGTATACCTTTTGCTGGAGTGCAGGTCCTGTGTGGTGGGGCTAGTGGTGTGGCCAGTGAAGTATGGGTACAGTCTGCTAGAGTCGGTCCTATGTTTTGTGTCACTGGTTGTATAGCCAATATAAGTGGGGTGCTGTTTGATTTCTCCGGCGCCACCACGTTTTTCAATGACTTTGCTGGTGCTCCTTCAGGTTCGGCAATCACCCTCTTCCTTTTTGATGTTGGATGCACAAGAACAACATTTGAGTGGAAAAACATGGTATGAGACAGATGGAATATGCATTGATAATGGATGGGCATGGAATCTCGAGTTATATGATGAGTAAACTAAGCAGATGGTGGTGCAACAAAGTAGAAGAAATCTATGACAACATATGCAAGATACGCGCAATCAATAAAACCTTGCCAAATTAGAACACGCACCTTGATGGGTGAACAGGACAGGCCATCTGCCTTTGACTCCTCGAGGTTAGAATAGTCATTAGGATGATATTCTGAACAAGAATCAACCGGTGGGGAGCGTACGAGTTTCATTCCTTCCAGAATGGCACTCAATGCCTTGGTGCCAATTTTGTAAGTCATTGCAGTGTTCGACAATATTCTTCTGATGCGCGGATTCTGATATTCACTGTAATGGCGTATAATATCTGAGAACCATGAAAACATAAATAGTTGTGAGATTATCTTTGTAATGCAGATGATATTCTAATATAGGGGCACCCCTGTAAACACTTATGTGCTATCACTGGATTCTGATGAGAGAGCTCATGTGTGCTGTAATATCGTGCGTGCATTTATATAATCTAGCACAAGTACACAAAAAATAGGCTCCAGAAGTAAGGATAGCTGGCAGATGATAGGTTCATAATATACTGTATAGAGAGTTTATTGCCAAACCATGATAACAAGAGCACACAATAACTAGGCAGATCATAGTGTACATAACAGGGGTACACCATAACCACGATATATAAATCGGGAAAGTGGAGCTGGCTTGAAAATACGGTGTTGTATTGCTGCTAGTAATTGAAAGCCTATCGATCACATACAGGCCATCACTATCGAACATGGTAAAGAAGAGCAAGCAGATTTTGGATAATAAAATGTTAGTTGCACAGTACCCACACACGATGAACCAGAGCGCATTAAGAATGCAACTCCCAACTGTCTCTCGACCAATTTATGCGGTTGGATGAAGATCCTAC
>NW_021301578.1:0-6060 GCF_002162155.2 Triticum dicoccoides
GGGATTGTCCAAGAGCAAGTGGAACAACGACTTGGAGCGACGATCCCGCCATTGTGCCTACCTTGATCCAGCGGTTGACTGCATGGATTGCGGGCGGCCAACAGGGGCCGCCCCCGATTCCTAGCTTCACGGCCAGCAACTCGCAGAATGCGATGGCGGGGCCATTGGTGTCTCCGGCGGAGGCGGCATTGGTGTCTCCGACGCCGGCACGGGAGTTTAATGCACCCGGGTGTACGTCGGCCGGCACCTCTGCAGCAAGCGGCCCCTCCGTCAACTGCATGCCCGCCGTTGGCAGTGCCTCGACATTAGCCGAGCTCGAAGCCATCATCACGGTAACTAATTAAGCCTCTCTCAGCCGAGGACTTCATCTCCTTGCCTTTGACTGGGCATCCCTGACGCCCTACATGTTTTCGCAGGGTGCCGCCGACATTCCGTGCACTCTCCTGCACTTCGTGAACAACGAGTTGGTCAATGTCGCCAAGGGCCAAATCGTTCAACCGGGCAACCCCTTGTTCCACGGTACCCAGATGCCACCCAACTTGTTTAGGGTTCAACTGGTTCGGGTGCTGCCAGGCTGCGACGAGTTATTACCTCTGATTCGACCCGTCGGGGCCGACGATGATGACGTGATGACCCTCAGCGCCTGCCTGAGCTGGCCCCTGCTTTGGCCGAAGAGCCAGATTCGTTTGGGGGCGGGGGACACCACCCCAAAGACAACACCGCCAGTCGTGCTGGCGCCAAGTCGGCCCCATGGCAAGACCGCCGCAACGGTGCCGGACATCCCTATGCCACTGGATCCAAACATGCATATGGCACAGGATCAGAACGACTACGACGACGATACATTTGGCAATGTCTATCAGTACTTTGCTGAACATGGGTACGATGGCGACTTCATGGGGGCTCCTTCTCAAGAACCCAACCCAACAAAAGACGTGCGCGATCTAGCTGGTACCGCGGAGAAGCCAAGTTGCAACAGGCGTCGTCTGCCGTTCAGCTCTCAGGAGACGCCTCCAACTGCCGACTTCACCGAGCCTAAGATAGGCGAGGTGCGAAATATTATCAGCCCAAACACACTCAAGAAGGCGGTCTGTGAGCAGAACTCGGTCCCATTACAGGAGAAGAAGATGGCACGCAAAAGAAAGACTAACAAGGGTGCGAGCCAGCCGGCACCGAGTACGATCCGTGCTCCGGACGGGCCATGTCCACCTGAGGATATCTCGAGGAGGGTGCATGTGGCGGGTAGGGCGATGCTACCGACAAATATGCTCAATGCTGCAACCGGTGCTATGCGGAGTCTGCATGACATTGTTCTTTCTTTGGAGAAGCGGCGTCTCAAAGAGAAGGATGTGGCATACCCGGTTTTCGCGGCCAAGGTGCCAGAGGGCAAGGGCTTTGTGGATAACTCCATCGGGCGTATGATCGTCCTGCGGTTTGGTGACATCCACGCTATGATGAACCTTCATCCGCTGCACTACACCTTCGTTCGGCTATTTTCGCTGAGTATGGAGATGCGGATCATTCGCGACAAGACCCCGGACATCGTGATAGTCGACCCCTTCTACATGCGTGCCAAGATCTTGGGCAGCGCTAGGGACCGGCAAGTCGCGAGTTCTTACCTCGAAGGCGTCATTCTGGCAAACTAAGATAAGGATAACTTCCTCGTGCCTTATTTTCCCGAGTAAGTCCTCCCCTCAACCGGCCCGTATCATATGAATTCTTAGATTTCGATCGTTTTTCTTTTAACATTCCATGTTTTCTGCAGTGACACACATTGCACGCTCATCCTCCTAAGACCCAAATATTCCATGGCCACGTATTTCGACCCAGACCGTCAGTCGAACGTAGACTACACAAATGTCAAGAAGGTTCTTGATCATGTTCTCCCCGGCTACGCCAAATCTGGAGGCACCTTCACCAGGCCTATTCGTAAGTACGGCAAGCACGTGTTCTCCCACAATACGATGTTCTGCTGCGTCAAGCAGTCGCCTGGCGGTCAAAAGGGTGCCTACTACGCCATCCATCACATGCGGGCGATCGTACGGGACCATCATCAACTTCTGCTACCGAGTAAACTCAAAGATTGGGCAAAGAGCATGTCGGCAATCCAGGACGCGGACCTCCGACAAGAATTCTTTCGCATCCAGTCGGAGTTTGTGGAAATCATCCATCAAGATGTCCTTCGTACCTCGGGGCAGTTCTACCTCAGAAATCAACCGTCCAACAGTGACATCGACACAATGCTACAAATGCAGGCTGACAACGCCCATTCTTTCATGACTCCCACGATAGACGGCGGCTTCATCCACGCTCCGGTCCCTTGAGTCGAGTCGAAAGCAGTGATGCTATGTCTAGTTCTGAAACATCGATTGGCTCATGTTGTAATTAAACTTTAATGAACTTGTAGTATGTCTCTTTGGTTTCGAGAGTCGTTCAACTTAGATGTAATCGATGCTATTAATGTCTTGCTTTTCTCTTCCGATCATTCTGTTGCATACTTATATATTGCTTATGTATTGTCTGTGAATTGGTACTAACATTTCGTTTGGCGAGTGCATAGCGATGCCCACGTATGTCGTGTACAAGGGTAAGGTTCCCGGAGTCTACAACGACTGGGAGGAGTGTCAGAGACAGGTTCACCGATTCAGCGGTAACAGTTACAAAGGGTACACCACTAGGGCCGAGGCCGAATCTAGATACGCCCGCTATCTAGCGGGAGAGGGGAGGGAGCGTTGGAGGAACTGGATGAAGACGAGTTTGATTGTGATGATGCTCATCGTGATGACCACAGCTCTGTTCTAGGTGATGGTAGTTTAGATGATCGATATCGACTTGTAATGTGAAGACAAACTCGCTACTCGCGGTCTCGAGACTTGTAATATAATGTTCTATCTTTGTTCGGTCTTTTCAATTCGGAGACTAATATGATGAATTGTATTCAGAGACTAATCTTCTATTGTACTCGATGAATCTGTTGTTGATGTGTGCTGTCTATATTTTTTCCAATTATACATTTTGTAACCTGTGCAAAAAACAGAAAATAAAAATATAAAAAAACCTAATATTCATACTAATGGCGCATCACACCGCAGTGCGCCATTAGTATGCCAAAGGATACTAATGGCGCATCATTAGACAGTGCGCCATTAGTATGCCGAAGTTACTAATGGCGCATCTTGCTGTTGTGCGCCATTAGTATGCCAAAGCACCTGGGTATACATGGCCCCCTGGGAGGCATACTAATGGCGCACTGTTGTATATACTAATGGCGCATCTAGTGGTGCGCCATTAGTATACCAGATACTAATGGCGCACCAGTGGTGCGCCATTAGTAAAATATACTAATGGCGTGGCACTAATGGCGCACCACTGATGCGCCATTAATGGCCAAATTAGGTGCGCCATTAGTAGGCCATTTCCTAGTAGTGTGTCCACTGGACCAGAGAGGAAAAACAGGCACAACACTCATAATATGCAATGAAATAGATATATAATTGCACAGAAATGATTTAGAGACCTCACATGATGTCTCCAAATTTTGGTTGAATTTTTAGCTAAGTTTATCAACTGGTTGAAGTAGAAAAAGAGCTCCAAAACTCAAACAAGTCATTTTAATGATTAAAGCTCAGGCTGAAATAATTTTATAAATAAATCTACTGATTTAGAAATAGTTATACAGAGAGCATAGAAGTTTAAATTTTTTGGAAAGCTCTACTAGGAAAAATAATTATCCTCAAAATTAAAGGAGATGCCCTGAACTTCACAGAAACAAATCAGAAGGAAAAAAAATTAAAACTCCTGGTAAAAATTTTAACTTCCAAAAATTTGGATAAATTTTTGGGGTGTTACATATAGTGGGTTGGTTCACCACACCACTGGATTACGGATGAAGAATAGAAGCATACATGCAGTGCAAAAGAAGATCACTTGCTCTGAATAGTTTAATTTACATGGTATGAAGAAGGAACTTGGTTGTACAACTGAAAACTTAAATTGAGAAGGACAAACTTTTGTTTATGAACTACATAATAAACTTTAAACATACAATTTGATGCAAACACCAAAAATAAACAGCTGTTGCAGTCATGCCTAACCAAATATACACAACAAAGTTTGAAGGATTGAGAAGGACAAACATACATTACTGGTGAAGACAGGCTCTATAAAGCCGTTGTCCATGCTGATGGGGGGGGCAATTCAAGAAGTTTAGCACAGAATCTTCTTCATAAGCATTGCCTTTATTCTACATTTTGTTAAGAGTAAATATAGATATGATAATATACGAAAAAATGGAGAATATTTAAGATAAGATGAAGAGTGATGCTACATAACCAAGTAGCTATAAATGTATGTGCAGCGATACAGGCAAAAGGCACAGCCAAGAGCAATGCACAGCTAAACTTCTTTAGTACCAACCTTATGGTAAGAGTAAATATAGATCTGATGTGTAGAAAATGGAGGGCAAAGGAAAATAAGCTGCAGAGTGATGGTACATGAACAACTACCTGTCAATATAAGTACACTGATAAAGGACAGCATGTACTTACAAGAAAAATGCAAAGCTAAAAAAAATCATTGGCATTGGATATATTCTACACTAATGTAACCATTCATACAGATCAGATCATTTCGAGCGAACAATTGATAAGCAAGCTATCATGCATACTACTATCACATAATGAACCAGGTATGTATGCAAGTACAGTGATACAGGACAACAGGTACTAACGAGAGCAAAGCAGCAGGCATCTTATTTGCAATATCCTATCGTTCTTTTCAAACCAGAATTCTTCTTCGAGCTGATTTCCTACAAAAAAGATACGTAAGGCACATGCGGAAAAGTAGAAGTTCAAATCGGTATACCTTTTGCTGGAGTGCAGGTCCTGTGTGGTGGGGCTAGTGGTGTGGCCAGTGAAGTATGGGTACAGTCTGCTAGAGTCGGTCCTATGTTTTGTGTCACTGGTTGTATAGCCAATATAAGTGGGGTGCTGTTTGATTTCTCCGGCGCCACCACGTTTTTCAATGACTTTGCTGGTGCTCCTTCAGGTTCGGCAATCACCCTCTTCCTTTTTGATGTTGGATGCACAAGAACAACATTTGAGTGGAAAAACATGGTATGAGACAGATGGAATATGCATTGATAATGGATGGGCATGGAATCTCGAGTTATATGATGAGTAAACTAAGCAGATGGTGGTGCAACAAAGTAGAAGAAATCTATGACAACATATGCAAGATACGCGCAATCAATAAAACCTTGCCAAATTAGAACACGCACCTTGATGGGTGAACAGGACAGGCCATCTGCCTTTGACTCCTCGAGGTTAGAATAGTCATTAGGATGATATTCTGAACAAGAATCAACCGGTGGGGAGCGTACGAGTTTCATTCCTTCCAGAATGGCACTCAATGCCTTGGTGCCAATTTTGTAAGTCATTGCAGTGTTCGACAATATTCTTCTGATGCGCGGATTCTGATATTCACTGTAATGGCGTATAATATCTGAGAACCATGAAAACATAAATAGTTGTGAGATTATCTTTGTAATGCAGATGATATTCTAATATAGGGGCACCCCTGTAAACACTTATGTGCTATCACTGGATTCTGATGAGAGAGCTCATGTGTGCTGTAATATCGTGCGTGCATTTATATAATCTAGCACAAGTACACAAAAAATAGGCTCCAGAAGTAAGGATAGCTGGCAGATGATAGGTTCATAATATACTGTATAGAGAGTTTATTGCCAAACCATGATAACAAGAGCACACAATAACTAGGCAGATCATAGTGTACATAACAGGGGTACACCATAACCACGATATATAAATCGGGAAAGTGGAGCTGGCTTGAAAATACGGTGTTGTATTGCTGCTAGTAATTGAAAGCCTATCGATCACATACAGGCCATCACTATCGAACATGGTAAAGAAGAGCAAGCAGATTTTGGATAATAAAATGTTAGTTGCACAGTACCCACACACGATGAACCAGAGCGCATTAAGAATGCAACTCCCAACTGTCTCTCGACCAATTTATGCGGTTGGATGAAGATCCTAC
>NW_021301579.1:0-5229 GCF_002162155.2 Triticum dicoccoides
GAACTGACGACAAAAGTCAGGGAGTGCTAGCACGGGAGCTGCACTCACGGCATTTTTTAAGGCCGAGAAGGCGGCATCTGCTGTAGGTATCCATACAAACAGTGTATTCTTCTTCAACAAGTTGGTAAGTGGTTTTTTTGACCGTAAACAGTACGGGAACCCCCTACTGTGAAAGAATTAAATAAATTAAGATGATAAAGTTACATGGTTAATTACAATTCCATTTCCCTTTGGGAAAAGGACATGAAGGCTACTTTATTGGAGGGAGGACAAAAGCAAGGGAATGAAGTGTTTGTGCTTCTCCTTAATCCTATAAGTTAGGAGGGAAAAATCAGCCTTGAATCTACTAAGCCAAGCAGAACGGGATGGGGCAATCCCCCTAAAGTGTTTGTTGTTCCTTTCTTTCCATATACTCCATGCCGCCAGGAGGAAGACATCCATGAAGAGTGGTCTTCCCCAAATTTCTTTCGCCATTGAAATCTTGGACAGACGAGTCCCCCCTTGTTGCCAGGAAATACCTAGTGTGGCCCAACATTGGGTGCTGATAGAACATCCAAAGACCAAGTGTTCTAGGGTTTCCTCAATGTGTTGCCCGCATAGAATGCAATCATGATTGTTGTCGATGTTGTTTTGTGGCCTCGTTTGAGCATATTCCTTGTGTTTAAGCGGTCCGAAAGCAAAAGCCAACCGAATACTTTAATCTTCATGGTTGCTTTGGATTTCCAGATCCAATGAAAGGCACAATGACTTTGGATGTCTCGAAAGTAGAAGGCATAGTATTTATGAGTTGTATAATCTTTGTCCCCCCAGACATACGTCCAGATGTCCTCTTGTTGTGAAACATTCGTCAAAAGAACTCCCCTGGTATCTTCTTGAATCTGTCTTACTTCATCATATGCTTGTGGGGATAGAGGAAGATGAAACGGCTCATGCAGCGACGTAGTGGCCAAGAAATCTTTTACCGAACCGTCCTCCTCAGTGGCATATGAGAATGCACGTGGGTAAGTATCTGCTAGGATGCCATCACACCAGTCATCTTTCCAAAAGAGGACCGTGGTACCAGTTACCACTTGGACTTTTGTGATTCCACGAAAAACGGGCATGAGTTTGGACACGTCCCTCCACCAGAATGAACCGCAAGAATCTGTTGCATGTGGGATCTGGCCATCATAATACGTGTCCTTAACAAACTGAACCCAGGGCACATCCCAGTTGTTGTAGAATTTATGAAGAAATTTTAGGAGAAGTGCGTCCCCTTGGATTCGAAGGTCAATGACTCCCAGACCGCCACTCACTTTGGGCTTGCACACCATATCCCAAGAGGCCAAGGAGTTACATTTGTCACCCTGATCTGTTTTTTTGGTCCAAAGGCATTTTCGTGTAATCTTGTCCAGCAACTCAATGATTTTAGTAGGTAAGCGCAAGGTGCACAGGGCAAAGATGACCAATGAGGTTATCACAGAGTTGAGCAGCGAAAGCTTTCCACCATGGGAGATCATGTTGAGGTAGCAGAAAGCCTTCTCTCCACCATGCAAACAAGGGGCATAAGATCAAGAACCGTTGGTCGTGTTGTTCCCAGAGGCAGCCCTAGGTATGTAAACGGCATTTTCCCAACAACACATCCAAAGACGTGAGCCAAGTGATTGCAGCGGTCCGTAGGGCAGTTAATGGGGATAATGGTTGACTTATGAAAGTTGATCTTCAATCCAATGGATGTTGCAAAATCAGTTAAAATGTTTTTCAGTATCAAGGCTTGTCTCGGACAGGCTGGAAGCACAAGTATGGTGTCGTCGGCATATTGTATAACTGAGTAATCGTGCTGGTTCCGTGCGGGGAAAGGCAGGTGGATTTAATTGCGTGCAAAGGCATCATTAATTGCCGCTTGGAGAAGGTCGGCTGCAAGGACAAAAATAAGAGGGGATAGCAGATCGCCCTGTCTTACCCCACATTTGCAGTGAAATTGTCGTCCTGGAGTGCCATTAAGGAGGACAGAAGATTTGCCCGACGAGAAGATGCATATGATCCAATTCAACCATTTATCATTAAATCCCATGCTTGCCATAATTTCAATCATTGCCTCATGTTCGATGGTGTCGAAGGCCTTGGCAAAGTCTAACTTCAGAAGAATGATTTCCTTTTTTGAAGATTGGCATTGATAAATATATTCATATGCCCATGCGAGGCAATCTTGAATGGATCTCCCCTTGAGAAAACCATACTGGTTGCCATGTATTATCTTCAAGATGACTTTTTGTAGCCGGTTCGCCAAGATTTTTGTGACAACTTTCAGGCAGCAGTTAAGTAAAGTGATCGGTCTGAAATCATTAACTGAGGCTGGGGAGTTTATCTTAGGGATCAGTGTAATGAATCCATCATTTATGCTCTCCAGGTTGAGGCCCCCCTCGTGGAGTTGATTGCACAGTTGATAAAAGTCCTCCTTGATAATGGGCCAACATCGTTTTAAGAAAACCCCAGTGAAACCATCTGGACCAGTTGCGCGATCTCCCAGCATTTCCTTAATGACCCGATCAATCTCATCGTGTGTGAACGGAAGAGTAAGCTGATCAAGACCCTCGACTTTCTTAATTATACGCGACAGATCAAATTTCATAGAGTGTTGCTTGGCTGTGCCCATTCTTTGCTTGAAGGTTTCGAAAATAACTGATTCCTTCGCAGCATGGTCATCCACCGTGTCCCCATTGTCAGTGGTGAGAGTCGCAATATTATTCCGCCTATATCTCTCCGACGCAAGGGCTTGAAAGAATTTTGAGCTCTCGTTTTGTGCTCATCTTCCAGTCGCAACCTGATTTGATGGTAACCTACCCGGAGGTCTAGCTTTGAGAACCAGCGTGACCCTGCTATCTCGTCCAATAATTCATCAATAACCGGCATGGGGTAGGTAGTCTTCAGAGTGATAGCGTTGAGGTGCCTGAAGTCAATGCGAAATCGCCATGATTGGTCTTTCTTCTTAACCAACAACACTGGAGACGAGAACGCACTGTTACTTGGTACAATCAGCCCCAAGCGTAGCATTTCCTTCACCCGGGCTTCTATCTCATTCTTCTGTTCTGGGGTATACCGGTACGGTCGCATGTTGATGGGGTTGGCCCCAGGTATTAGCGGAATGGAGTGATCCCAACTTCTGTGCTCCGGAAGTTCAGTGGGTTCAGCAAACACCTCAGGGAAAGCATCTAAGACTTGCTGTAATTGCGGTGGTACTTGGGCTTCTCCTTCCCCTTGCTCAGCTGCATACAACACCAAAGTGTGTGCAATGGAGTTGTTCTCCAAGGCTAACAGTTGCGCCATGTCTGCTTGTTGCACTTGAGGCGTTTTTGCTTGTAATCCTTGTAGCACCACTTGATGCCCGCGCGTGGTCAAACTGGAGTGTCTTGGCTGCCCAATCCACTAACATTGGTCCACACTATTCTAGCCAATCAATTCCCACGACCATATCATAGCATCCCAAAGAGAGCACCCTCACATATGTGACAAATTTTTGACCTTGTGTCGTCCAAGGGCAACTGGGAATCATACCCGAGCACTGCAGGATTCCTCCATTTGCAATCTTGATGGCTATCGATGGTATGGGTTGAATTTTGTCCCTCATACGCGTTGCCACTGCCTCACTGCTGAAACTATGTGAGCTCCCGGAATCTACCAAAATGAGCACCTCAACCCCATCGAGCACTCCAATCAACCGGACTGTACGTGGCGTTGTTTCTCCTGTGGTGGCCACTTTGGAGATGCACATAATCTGCTCCTCATCCGAGTCTTATTGGTGCCCCTGTCTCTCCTGTTCTTCAGCTTGCAGCAGCTCCCAAAATTCTTCGACCACGTGAAGTTGAACCGTAGCCGCGCACTGGTGGCCTTGCCCCCAGCGCTTTCCGCACTTGAAGCAGAGCCCTCGGGCACGCCTGTAATTGCGTAGCGCCACGACTCTGTAGCCCCGGCCTTGATCATGACGGTGATCCAGAGCCCGTGCCGCATCCAGGGCACGCCGATCTTCAGCCGCCCCTTGCGGTGTAGGTAATACCGCTAGTGGGAGAGGAGCGCCCGCTGCCAGTAATGGGCGCGCAGGAGCGCGAGGTACCCCTTGCTCGTGTCGTTGATGATCCCGCCTCGGCATGCTTGCCAGAAGCTCTTCCTGCAACTAAGCAAGAGAAAAGGCAGAGTCCAGATCCTGGGGATGGTGTAAAGCTACACCAGCTTTAATTTCAATTTTTAAGCCATCCACGAACTGTGTGGTGAAAAACAATGGATCAAAGGCCGAATTATGCGCTAGTAAATGATGCATGAGCTCCTCAAACTGTTCCATGTACTCTGCGACAGACCCGGACTGCCTAAGGGAGTTAAATTGGCGCAATTGAGCTTGATGTTGCTCGCGACCAAATTTCGTACCCATGGCTGAACACAACTCTTCCCATGTGAAGGATGCATGATGGGCTTCATAGATCTGCAGCCATCGTGCAGCATTGCCCGAAAAATGCAAGGTAGCTACCCTCACCCACATGTCCTTCTGGATTCCATACACATCAAAGTACTTTCACATCGGGCCTTCCAGAACTGCGGGTTATCCCCGTCGAACGGCGGAAATTCGAGCCGTGGAAGGGACCAATTGTGATGCGGCGAGTGTGGTGAGTGTTGTCCATGCGCCCTAGTGAGATCTATTGATGCATTTGCAGGAATCTCAAGAGAAGGCATGAGCGACGCACCCTTAACCGGAGGATGCGCCAGGGTGGTGACCACCCCATGAGCCGATCCCCCGGAGTCGATGATGTCGCCGTGGCCATCTGGCCCGTGATGCGTCCGCCCTGGCCCGAGAGGTGCCGCCGGGGAACGCGCCACCGGATGCCCTTCTTGGCTGGACGGGTCGGCCAGCGTAGGATGGAGCGCGGTACGCCCCACTTGCGTACGCAATTCGTCGAGCTGGTGTTGGAGGTTCGTCACCGTTGGTCGCCACAACTCGAGGGAGGCCTGGATCGCCTCCAGATGGGCATCATTGACCGCGCGGCCCTCATTGACGGACTCGACGAGCGCGGCGATCTGCTCCTCCATCGCCGCCGTCTTGTACGCCTACTTGGTGGTGTAGCGCGGTCGGGGATAGGCCGTCTCCAGATCGCCTGACCTCTGATACCACTTGTTATGGACCTGGATCTAGGGTAGCAGGTAGCAAGAGAAGGAAGGGGGAAAAGGGGATCGGTTAGGAGGAGGACGAAGGGCAGCTTCGTT
>NW_021301580.1:0-2274 GCF_002162155.2 Triticum dicoccoides
ACGATATGTGTTGGAAGTTTTTCCAAGCTTGATATGATCAAGCATCGCACGCTCCCTCTACCAAAGAGATTGGTGTTAAACCTAAATAATTGTTATTTGGTGTTTGCGTTGAGCATAGACATGATTGGATTACGTCTATCGCAATACGGTTATTCATTTAAGGAGAATAATGGTTACTCTGTTTATTTGAATAATACCTTCAATGGTCTTACACCTAAAATGAATGGTTTATTAAATCTCGATCGTAGTGATACACATGTTCATGCCAAAAGATAGTAATGATAGCACCACCTACTTGTGGCACTGCCACGTAAGTCATATCGGTATAAAACGCATGAAGAAGCTCCATATTGATGGATCTTTGGGCTCACTCGTTTTTGAAAAGTTTGAGACATGCGAACCATGTCTATTGGTGTATATGCATGAAGAAACTCCATGCAAATGGACCGTTTTGATTCACTTGATTTTGAATCACTTGGGACATGCAAATCATACCACATGGGCAAGATGACTGAAAAGCCTCGTTTTCAGTAAGATGGAACAAGATAGCAACTTGTTGGAAGTAACACATTTTGATGTGTGCAGTCCAATGGGTGCTGAGGCATGCAGTGAATATCGTTATGTTCTTACTTCACAGATGATTCGAGTAGATGTTGAGTATATTTACTTGATGAATCACGAGTCTGAATTATTGAAAGGTTCAAGTAATTTCAGTGTGAAGTTGAAAGATCGTCGTGACAAGAGGATAAAAGATCTATGATATGATCATAGAGATGAATATCTGAGTTACGAGTTTTGGCACACAATTATGACATTGTGGAAATTGTTTCACAACTGATACAGCCTGGAACACCATAGTGTGATGGTGTGTCCAAACGTCATAGTTGCACCCTATTGGATATGGTGCATACCATCATGTCTCTTATCGAGTTACCACTATCGTTCATGGGTTAGGCATTAGAGACAACCACATTCACTTTAAATAGGGCACCACGTAATTCCGTTGAGATGACACCGTATGAATTATGGTTTAGAGAAACCTAAGTTGTCGTTTCTTAAAGGTTTCGGGCTGCGACGCTTATGTGAAAAAAATTTCAGGATTGATAAGCTCGAACCCAAAGCAGATAAAATGCATCTTCATAGGACAACCCAAAAACAGTTGGGTATGCCTCCTGTCTCAGATCCGAAAGCAATAAAGGATTGTTTCTAGAATCGGGTCCTTTCTCGAGGAAAATTTTCTCTCGAAAGAATTGAGTGGGAGGATGGTGGAGACTTGATGAGGTTATTGAACCGTCACTTCAACAAGTGTGTAGCAGGGCACAGGAAGTTGTTCCTGTGGCACCTACACCAATTGAAGTGGAAGCTTGTGATAGTGATCATGAAGTTTCGGATCAAGTCACTACCGAACCTCGTAGGGTGACAAGGATACGTACTACTTCAGAGTGGTACAGTAATCCTGTCTTGAAGGTCATGTTGCTAGACAACAATGAACCTACGAGCTATGGAGAAGCGATGGTGGGCCCAAATTCCGACAAATGGTTAGAAGCCATAAAACCCGAGAGAGGATCCATGTATGAAAACAAAGTGTAGACTTTGGAAGAACTACTTGATGGTCGTAAGGTTGTTAGGTACATATGGATTTTGAAAGGAAGACAGACAATGATGGTAAGTGTCACCATTGAGAAAGCTCAACTTTTCGTTAAGATGTTTTTCGACAAGTTCAAGGAGTTGACTACGATGAGACTTTCTCACTCTTAGCGATGCTAAGAGTCTGTTGGAATTATATTAGCAATTACTGCATTATTTACGAAATCTTGCAGATAGGATGTCAAAACATTGTTTCCTCGACGATTTTTGAGGAAAGGTTGTATGTGATACAACCGGAAGGTTTTGTCCATCCTGAAATATGCTAATAAGTATGCAAAGCTCCAGCAATCCTTCTGAGGACTGGAGTGAGCATCTCGGAGTTGGAATGTATGCTTTGATGATGATCAAAGATTTTGGGTGTATACAAAGTTTATGAGAAACTTGTATTTCCAAAGAAGTGAGTGGGAGCACTATAGAATTTCTGATGAGTATATGTTGTTGACATATTAATGATCAGAAATGACGTAGAATTTCTGGAAAGCATATAGGGTTATTTGGAAAGTGTTTTCAATGGAAAACCTGGATTAAGCTACTTGAACATTGAGCATCAAGATCTATAAGGATAGATCAAAACGCTTAATAGTACTTTCAAATGAGCACATGCCTTGACGTGATCTTGAAGGTGTT
>NW_021301581.1:0-2348 GCF_002162155.2 Triticum dicoccoides
AGTTTTCAAAGCAGCCCAAGTAGTTGGAATAGGATATAATCTACAATGTTCGGACCACCATACACATGCAAAACTAGTGAAAGCACAAACAGCAGCAGCAACTCGTCTCTCCTCAGGATATTGTAAACATGTAAATCGTTGTTCAGTTTCTAACTCCCAAGTAAGATATATATCAGGAACATATCTACCCTCAAATGGTGGAATATTCAATTTCAGTTTAGGAATATGGACATCATCTCGTACCTGAGGTGGTGGTGCAGGCCTACCATTACGAATATATACCTGAGGTCGACCTGCTGGTGGTGGTGCAGGTGGCTGCACGTAGTGCTGATTTTGATCAACCTCATCCTCATAATCGCCCGCATACTCATCATCCTCCTGGGTACCAGCAGCAGCAGTAGCAGGAGCCAAAGAAGCACCAACAGCAGTAGCAGCGGCACCAGAATTTTGTCCTGACTCAATAGGAACACGCTGTGCTCGTCCATACTGATTCGGAAGGGGGCGTAGTTGTTGTTGTTGCAGAGGTGCGACAGGTGCAGCCGGTGGTGGAAGACGCGCAAGCAGTTCATTAAATCTGTTATCGAGCTTTGTTTCGAACGTCTTCTCAAGGCCAGTAATCTTCTCCATGGCCTCTTCAAAATTGTTCAGCAAATCTTGCACCTGTTCAGTCATCATTTGCTGAAACTTATCATGAAGCTCCTTGTTCGATAAGTTCTCCCAGTCATTCTCGTCGGCTTGTGATCCTGGCATGGTTAGCAGCAATAGAAACACACAAGAATATGATCCTACAGACTACTAAGAAGTGGTGGTGGTGTATCACAAATCCGTCAAGCAAATCTCAAATTCTTACCAGTTCTTACCCAGCAGCAGGCGGTGATCGGCAACCGTTGTAGTCAAAAACTCTCAAAGCTTGGATAGAGCGATTACCAGGGAGAGTCGAACACACGACGTAGATGTATGTGGAGCTGGGAAGGCTTATAGTATGGTAGCAAAAAGGGTCAGCAATAATCAATTCAGAGATGCAAAGTTGAATAAACGCTCAACGACGGTACTGTGCTGGTCCTAGGCTAGACTGTGCTAGAGACGCGAGCCTAGAACATCAACAAAATCACGGCGCGGCACGTAAACAAGGGAAAAGCACACTCTGAAAATTTTCTTTTCGCTCTTTTTTTTTTGCGCTCTTTTTTTTTGCGCTGCTTTTTTTTTGCAAAAAATCACTATAATGGCGAGTGTCTCAAAACTCTTCCTAGGTCAAACTGACAGGATGGGCACGAATTTTTTTTTTCGACAATTTTTTTTTCGACTGCCCGGACCCAAAAACTGGAAACGGGTCAAAAAAAACTTCCTATAATGGCACTTGTCTCAAAACACTCAGAAACACCTAAAAATAGGATACCAGATTTTTTTTTCCGAAACCTACTCCGGCAAGGAAACACGAATCGGAATCTAGATGGATCTCGAAAACAAACCTAATATGACAAGAACTCGGATTGGTGGTGGATATATGGTGGTAGATGGCAGCGGTGGTGGTATATGACAGCTGTGGTGGTATATGGATACGGATTCGAAGCGGTGGTGGATAAGCGGTGGTGGTAGATGGCAGGGGTGATGATGATGGTGCGGCGGCGGCGTGACAACTTATGACCAGAACTCGAAACTCTAAAAGACTAGACTCTAAGACCAGCAACTAGAAACGACGATGCAACCGCAAATTCAACAAAGCAAAACCCTAAAAAGATTATGCAAAGGCTCAGATTGGTTCGGATATGATGAACTAACCCTAATTTTTTTCTGTGGCTTTTTCGTGGACTGTAGGTATGAAGAACAGACTCGATCTAAACTACGAAAAACTGTAAAATCTCACCGAGCAACCTGGAAATCTGATACCACTTGATAGAGGCAAAGGTGTTGATAGAGGCGAGGGTCCCGATCTTTCGATGAGATGATAACTATCGATTTGGTGGAGACGACTTTGACAATCCGACTACAAACGTGCACGACGTTGCGCCTTAGCAATCGCTAAACCAATCTCCTGAGGTTACTGACGATGCCGGAAGCACGGTCAGCCTGACCACGAAGGTCTATTCCTGCAAGCAATCGAAGAACGAGCAAGAATATGATAAAGCAATCTGAATATTGCAAATATATATGAGGTATTGATAATGGTGGGGATCCGTAAGTGGTCTTGGTCTGGTCGTTGGACACAAACGAAGTACACGAAGTTGCAATGGCTAACTTTTAACTAAACAAATCCCAAGGAAAAGCTACTAGATGGATCTACTTATATAGGAGCAAGGGGTGGCGGCCAAGGAGGTGGGAGGACGTCCCAAGGCAGCCTAAAACTAAAT
>NW_021301582.1:0-1086 GCF_002162155.2 Triticum dicoccoides
TATTGTTCCAAGGCCACATATTAGCTTAACATAACTGATGAACATCATTGTTCACTCAGCAAGGATTGACTTGATCTTCTCAAGCTTGTCCTTGTTGCCATGACCAGCTTTCATAAGATCACCCACCAGAAACTCCAGCCTCTTCTTCTCCTCTATCAGCCAGTCCCTCTCTTTCTTGAAGCCATCTCTCTCCTTCCTGGTGTTCCTAATGATCTCTCCCTGAGATCTATAAATGCACTTCATCTCCTTGAGCTCCTGAGCTAGTTTCTCCATCTCCTTCATCTTGCCAATGCCATCATTGTCCTTCTCCTTGCTGATAGCTAGCTTCTCCATGTCCTTGTCCACATCCATCTGCTTCTGCTTGAACTCTTCATCACTCATGACCCTGTTGTTTTGGTCTGCCCAATCAAACATCTTGGTGACATCCTGAACCAGCTGACTGTACTGATCACCAAGTGTATCCAACTCCTTGTGCACCTTATCCAACTCTTTCTTATACTTCTCATGGTCAATCATTCTGCCATTGTTCTCCTCATGAAACATCTCCCATATCTTCACCAAACATCTTTGCAGAATAGAAGGCCATGGGGCATCAACCCACTGAGCAACTCCACAATCAATACCATCCTGCATCAAGTATCATAAATATGCTAGCTTCAAACTTTCAGATACCACATTAACTGAATATCAGAACAGTACAAATCATGTACAGACAGACAGTACAAATATTAGAACAACAGGGTCAATGCTTCAATTAATGTATCATAAAACTAATATACATGCTTCCATCTATGTTTCTGCATCTTGCAGTTGCTGCATCATGTTTCATTTAACTGAATTTACTTACTTTACTGGCATAAATCATGTTTCATTAACTGAATTTACTGACATGATTTTATTCTTGCATTTGCAGACAGTACAAATCATGTTTCATTTACTTACTTTACTGACATAATTTTATTGTTACATCTTCAGACAGTCCAAACCATGCTTCATTAACTGAATTTACTGGCATAATTTTATTCTTGCAGACTAACTACCACCGACACAAACCCTAGTTGGATATTACTGACTGACCTGAGGAAT
>NW_021301583.1:0-706 GCF_002162155.2 Triticum dicoccoides
AAAAAATAAAAATAGCAACAATAAGTATTTTGTTGTAAGTAGAAATAAAATAAAATAAATAAAGCAAGAAAGAAAACAAAAAAACAAAAAAAGTGTTTTCAAATTTGAAAACTAATGGCACTAACAGAAAGTTTATAATTTTTCTACAACTAAAAGAAAAAAGAATTAAAAATAAAGCAAAAAACAAAAGAAAATAAATAATGCAGAAAACAAAACAAAAAAACTGGAAAAAAAATAAAAATAGCAACAATAAGTAAAGAAAACAAAAAACAAAAAAATGCCTCCTACTAGGCCCCCACGGCCTGAATATGACTAGAACCCCTACCATGGGCCAGGATTCAGGCCCGTAGGAGGCACAGTAGGCCCACAGGCAGATAAGTGACTTTAGGCCTGTAAGCCTGCATTTGAGAGGAGCTCGAAGTGGTCAGCGCAGCAGCGCTTATAAACCACTGTTGAGCCCTCTCGGCTAGCGAGGTGGGACTAAACATCCCACCGCACCGCGCCAGTGACAAGGCCTTTGGTCCCGGTTCGTACCACCAACCGGGACTAAAGGGGTGCATTGGTACCGGTTCGTGGCATCAACCGGGACCAATGCCACCCTTTAGTCCCGATTGGTGCTACCAACCGGGACCAAAGGCCGCCGCTTCCCGCCCTTTGGGCTGCTGAAAAAAGGCCTTTGGTCCCGGTTGGTGGCACCAACCAGGAC
>NW_021301584.1:0-2256 GCF_002162155.2 Triticum dicoccoides
CACCACCTCCACCTCCTCCGGAGGCATGGCAAGCTGTGATGGCCGCAACCAATGCAAACACACAGTTGATCATGCAAATTCTTCAAGAGCGCAATCAAGGCAACCAAGGGAATCAAGGCAACAATCAGAATCACTTTGCTACACTCAACCAGTTCCTTGCTAACGGGCCAAAGACTTTCAGCAATTGTGTTGAGGCAACCGATGCTGACGATTGGCTAGTGGATCTGTGCAAGCATTTCGAGTGCAGTAACGTCAGGCCTGAGGACTTTGTCAAGTTCGCTTCCTTCCAACTCAAAGATCAAGCTGCAGAATGGTTCCAGCAGTACAAGGATTCCAAAGGTGGACGTGTTATCACTTGGGATGATTTCCGTCGAGATTTCCGAGCTCATCATATTCCCCAGAGCGTGGTTGAAAGCAAGCGTGAGGAATTCCGCAATCTGAAGCAAGGCTCTTTGTCTGTCTATGACTACAACAAGTTGTTCCAGGAGCTCATCCGCTTTGCCAAGCAGGACGTCCCTGATGAGAAGAGCATGATATATCAGTTCAGGGGTTGTCTCAGAGAAGAAATCCAGCTCGCTCTTGTTCTCTTTGATCCCTTGAGATACGATGAGTTCTACAACATGGCACTGAAGCAAGAGGCTGCTCAGTTGAGGTGTGATGCTTCCAAGAAGCGAGTCAGAGATGTTACTCCTTCTTCCTCTACTCAAGTGGCCAAGCAGCAGAAGTATTGGCTTCCTCCTCCTCCGTTCCGTTAGCCGTATCAGCAGAAGAGCAAAGGTGGCAGTGGATCTTCCCACCCACCCAACCCTGGCTTTCAAAACAAGACTTCGTCTCAAGCTCCAAGATCGAGTGCTCCGTACCACCATCCGCTTTCAGAGGTCACGTGCAACAAGTGCCAACAGAAGGGTCACTATGCCAACAAGTGTTTCAACCAGAGGCGTCTTCCTACTCCTCCTCCTGTCAGATCGGCAAGTATAGCTGTGGTCAAGCATAACCCCAAGCACGCCAAGGTCAACTTGATGAATGCAGCTCAGGCAGAGGATTCGTCAGATGTCATCATGGGTAACCTTCCTATTAATGATATTCCAGCTAAAGTTCTTTTTGACACTCGTGCATCGCATTGCTTCATTTCCAAATCTTTTGCATCAAAGTATGAGTGCGATTATCAGTATCTGCAAAGTTCCTTGCAAATTGTGTCACCGGGCAAGCAGATGACAGCTAACACCTGCGTCCCAGAGGTTACTATCACCTTGGGTGACTACAAGTTCCTTTCTTCCCCAATTGTTCTTGGTAACTCGGATATTGATTTTATTCTCGGAATGGATTGGCTTTCTAAGCACAAGGCACATGTTGATTGTGCTGCCAGGCAAATTCAATTGACTCATTCGTCTGAGGATGTAATTGTATTTGCCGCTCGTGATGATACCATCCGTCTGTTTTCTCTCAATGAGAAGGGTGAATTGGATGCCATCTCGCAAATTCCAGTCGTTTGCGAATATCAAGACGTCTTTCCAGAAGAGCTTCCAGGAATGCCTCCGCACCGGCCAGTTGAATTCGTTATTGATCTTGAGCCTGGCATGGAACCTGTGTGCAAACGTCCTTACAAGCTCGGACCTGAAGAGTTGAAGGAGCTGAAGAAGCAACTCGATATTCAAGAGAAAATGGGTCTTATCCGGCCTAGTTCTTCTCCGTGGGGTTATGGTGTTCTTTTTGTGAAGAAGAAGGATGGAACGGACCGACTTTGTGTTGATTACCGTCCAGTGAACAAGAAGACCATCAAGAACAAATACCCACTTCCCAACATCAATGAGCTGTTCGAACAACTTAAAGGTGCTCAAGTATTCTCCAAGCTTGATCTCCGTATGGGTTATCATCAGATTCGAATCCGTGAGCAAGATATTCCCAAGACGGCTTTCAGGACAAGCTTTGGTTTATATGAATACACAGTCATGTCTTTTGGCCTCGCCAATGCTCCTCCAACTTTCTCTCGTATGATGAACTTCATCTTCAATGCCTACACCAATGACTTCGTTTTGGTCTACCTCGACGACATTCTGGTTTTCTCGAAGAACAAGGAAGATCATGCCAAGCACTTGCGTTTGGTTCTTGATAAGCTCAGGGAACATCAGTTCTACGCCAAGTTCTCCAAGTGTGAATTTTGGCTCGATGAGGTTCTTTATCTTGGTCATATCATCTCTGCCAAGGGCATTGCCGTCAATCCTGAGAAGGTGTCTGCAATTGTGAATTGGGAACCTC
>NW_021301585.1:0-885 GCF_002162155.2 Triticum dicoccoides
CTCTTTTCAGCAGCCCAAAGGGCGGGAAGCGGCGGCCTTTGGTCTCGCTTGGTGGCACAAACCGGGACTAAAGGGGGGCATTGGTCACAGTTTGTGCCACGAACCGTGACCAATGGCCCCCTTTAGTCCCGGTTGGTGCCACCAACCGGGACCAAAGGCCTTGTGCGGTTGCTGCGTCGAAAGTTTAGTCCCACCTTGCTAGTTCAGAGGGGTGCGCAGTGGTTTATAAGCCCCACTGCCGCATCCCTCTCGAGCTCCTCTCCATTGCAGACTTACGGGTCTAATTGTCACTGCTATGCCTGTGGGCCTACTGGGCCTCCTGCGGGCCTGAATCCTGGCCCTTGGATGGGTTTCTAGTCGTATTCACGCAGTGGGGGCCCAGTAGGTGGCATTTTTTTGTTACTTTATTTATTTACTTCTGTTTTTTGCTTTATTTTTTAATTCTTTATGCTTTTAGTTTTAGAAAAATTATAAAAATTTTTGCTTTTGTTTTCTGTTGCTTTATTTTTTAATTCTTTATGCTTTTTGTTAATGCCATTAGTTTCTACTTACAATAAAATACTTATTGTAACTATTTTTTCTAGTTTTTTTGTTTTGTTTTCTGCATTATTTATTTTCTTTTGTTTTTGCTTTATTTTTTTATTCTTTTTGCTTTTAGTTTTAGAAAAATTATAAACTTTCTGTTAGTGCCATTAGTTTTCAAATTTGAAAACACTTTTTTAGTTTTTCTTGTTTTCTTTGTTGCTTTATTTATTTTATTTTGTGATTAACTTTACTATAAAAATAGTTTTTTTCCTGTTTTTTGATTTGTTTTTTGCATTATTTATTTTCTTTTGTTTTTTGCTTTAGTTTTAATTCTGTTTGCTTTGAGGTTAGCAAAATTAT
>NW_021301586.1:0-1250 GCF_002162155.2 Triticum dicoccoides
CGGTAAACCGGGCTGTAGCGGGCTAACAGGACTCCGGTACTCAAAGCGTGACATTTCCCCGAAGGGACAGACACAGGAACGAAGAAGGACACATGCCGGCCAGCCTAAGTGTTCCAGAGCAGTAGCAAGCTACCATGGCTCAGCGGTAACACTAGGAGACATTTCCCGGTAAGAGAGGCTACTAAAGATAAACAACTAGATAGTCAGATCCCACACATACCAAGCATTTCAATCATACACACAATATGCTCGATATGTGCAAATACAACGAAGCATCACAACATGACTCTACGACACAAGTACTTTATTTAAGGCTCAGGGAGCCATACTAACATACACGAAGGTACGGGTCTCACGACCCAACATACAAGTCATACAGTCATACAAACCAGCAGCGGAAGTAACTTGTCTGAGTACAGACAACTAGTAAAATAAAAGAGGCTTGGGAAGCCTAGCTATACTACAAGGTCCTTCACAAGCTCAGGGTCACCACCTGGGTCTTTAGCCTACTCGTTGATGTCAACGTCTACATAGAACCCATCAGAAGGGGTTGCAGCGTCTTCTATAAAAATGTAGGTTATAGCAACATGAGTACAAAGGTACTCAGCAAGACTTACATCAGATCCTACATACATGCTTAGTATCAAGAAGGGTTGGTGGAGTTATTGCAGCAAGCCAGCTTTGACTCTTGGCTAGGCTATCCTACGATACTCCAACTTGAAATGGTTTTGCGCACACGAGTCCACTACTCATCAATTCAATACACTACCGAGGATTCGCCTCCGTCTTCCTACGGAAGAGCCATCCTCGGCACTCACTCTTATCTTGAGGCTTTTAGTAGTTTCCATTTACTTGTCTATGAACTGTATAGGCAACCAAGTAGTCCTTTACCGCGGACGCGGCTATTCGAATAGATCATGTTAACCCTGCAGGGGTGTACTCCTTCATACACGCTCCCACCACTTACCGTCGTTTACACGACATGTACTCGGCAACCTTCAAGCGGAAGCCCAACGTGGGTGTCGGCCACGACCTACCTAATCACCTAAGCCTCTAGTCCAGGTTTATCGCCTATCCAGGTTCCATCCGCAGGGAGTCCGGCCGAGGTTTCCCATACGGCCCCGAACGATGTGAACAGGGTTCCCGAGATACCTAACGGGTATTCGGTACACCGTGCCACGTACCTACCGCATCACAGCCCACCCCTACGGTCAGCGCTGTCCACGGCCTCCAGTAGGCTACAAACACCA
>NW_021301587.1:0-1160 GCF_002162155.2 Triticum dicoccoides
GAGTTGCTGCTGCTGTTTGTGCTTTCACTAGTTTTGCATGTGTATGGTGGTCTGAACATTGTAGATTATATCCTATTCCAACTACTTGGGCTGCTTTGAAAACTGCTATGCGTACGCGTTGGGTTCCACCATATTATCAACGTGAATTGCTTCAAAAATTGCAGCGTTTAAGACAAGGAAAAAATTCTGTAGAAGAATATTATCAGGAATTACAAACTGGCATGATTCGATGTGGTATTGTTGAGGAGAATGAAGCTATGCTTGCACGTTTTCTGGGTGGATTAAATAGAGAGATTCAGACCATTCTAGACTATAAGGAGTATACTAATATCACTCGTTTATTCCATCTTGCTTGTAAAGCTGAACGTGAAGTGCAGGATCGACAAGCATTGGCGCGAATAACTTTTCTGCAGGCCGACCTTCCTCATGGACGCCGCGTGCATCTTCTACTTCAACTGCACCAGCACCTCAATCAGGTGCCTCCTACAGCCGTGATACAAGAAAACAGGAACAACCACCATTATCTGCCAAGAGCGCACCTGCGGGGCCTGCACAGCGTTCTTCTTCTTCCATGGCATCAACAGGGCACACAAGTGATATTATTTGTCGTCGTTGTAAGGGAGGAGGTCATTATGCGAGGGAATGCAAATCTCCGCGTGTGATGATTGCTACCGCGGATGGTGGATATGAGTCCGCTAGTGACTATGATGAGGAGACATTGGCTCTTATTACACGTGAAGAAAATGGTGGAGATGATTCTGATCATGAGACGCAATACATGGCTCCTGAAGACGCTGACAGGTATGAATGTTTAGTTGCTCAACGTGTTTTGAGTGTGCAGGTCACACAAGCTGAGCAAAATCAGAGGCACAATTTGTTCCATACCAAGGGAGTTGTGAAGGAACGTTCTGTGCGCGTCATAATAGACGGAGGGAGCTGCAATAACTTGGCTAGCATGGAGATGGTGGAGAAGCTTTCTCTCACCACAAGACCACATCCACATCCTTACTACATCCAATGGTTCAACAACAGCGGCAAGGTTAAGGTAACACGTACTGTTCGTGTGCATTTTAGTATCTCTACATATGCTGATTATGTTGATTGTGATGTGGTACCTATGCAAGCATGTTCCTTATTACTTGGTAGACCATGGCAATTTG
>NW_021301588.1:0-1070 GCF_002162155.2 Triticum dicoccoides
GGCTTCCAGAGCCGATCCCGCGGGCGCCCGTAGGCCACGCCCACGGTGAACCGCGGCCAGCCTATATAAGGCGCTCCCGAGCCCTCCTCTTCCTCCCTGTCGCCCCTCCACACACCCAATCCACCCCCGGAACCACCCACTTCTCTCCAGAGCCGCCCGAGCTCGAGATCGAGCTCGAGCTCCGCCGCCTCGGGTCGCCGTCGATCTGCGGGTACAGGCCTCCTCCGCTCCTTTTCTCTCTCGAACTGGACTCCCCTCGCCTCCCTGATGCTTTCCCCTCTCTTTCCCCCTCGTTTTGCAGCCGGAAACGGCCGGAACCACCGGCGCCCGAAGCACCTCCGCCGCGGGACCTCGTCGCCGGCGAAGCAGGCCACCCCGGCGACCGTCTCCACCACCACCAGAACCGCGACTCGCTCCTGAGTCCAACGGTAGCCTCCGCGCCCCTTCCCGTGCCCTGTACCGCCGCCGGCGAGCTCGCCGTCGCCTCTGGCCGGAGGTAGACGACGGCCGCCATGGGGCCGGCCCGTCGGCCACACGCCCTGACGGGTGGGATCCACCCGTCAGGTTTAAAACGTGCGCGCACGCGCGCACCGATCCGCCGTCGGCTGAAGGCGTATTCAGCCTTTACGCCTTCGACGTGGCGGCCGCGTGGGCTGGGTTTCCCCCCTGGGCCTGCTGCTGCTGTGGCCTCTCTGGCCCAGTGGCACAGCGCCGTTTTTCTTTTTCCTTTTCTGTATTATTTCCAAATATTCCACAGGGCAGAATATTAATCCAAATGCATTGATTCCAATTTCTAAATTCCTAGAATATTGCAACCTATTTAATGGTGCAACTTTCACTCAAATCCAACCACCTTTTCTTCTCTGTAAATATTTAAATGTGGTTTTTAGCATTTAAATAGGCCTTTGAAAATCCATAACTCCTATTTTGCTGCTCCAAAACCAAAACCAAAAGTTGTCCCCTTCCTAGCCTTCCTCCTAGTATTTTACAAAAATAAGTTGACATTTTTGTGAGCACTTTGACTTTTCTGTTTTTATTATTGCCTTATTTTCCCGTTGTTTTCTTGCGAC
>NW_021301589.1:0-1026 GCF_002162155.2 Triticum dicoccoides
TAATAATATTCACGCTGCATCGTTACCGCAGAACGTCTACTACCGTTTCATTGCCGTCCGTGAGGGGGGCCACAACCCGGAGACGCGTGCCGCCTCTTCGGACATGCCACAACACCACCCCGCATGTATGAGGGCCCGGTACGACGCTCCGGTGGCATTTCTACCCCCCAGGGCCCCCGTCCCGGCTAACCCTGTAGCGTTTGACCACGGGATCTAGCCCTTTGACTTTGCACGGACGGGCTTTGACCAGTGGACCTCTCCACCCGGTTGTGTTAGGTCGGCCCAGAGGAACACTTTGGAGCAACATCCGGGCCAAACCCACAGCTACATCCACTCCGTGTAGACCCGACGCGTCCGTTTCCCCCCTCCAGGTGCCGGCGGCGGCGGCGTCCGTGAGGGGGGGGGGGCACGCCCCGGACACGCGTGCTGGGCGTTTGCAACCGCCTCAACACTTCCAAATTTGTGAGAGGCCGCCTACGCAAGATTTCACGGTATGCTAGCCCCCGGAGGCCGCCGGCCACAGTCGTAGACGTGCGAAGAGCAATCCGCATAGAGGGAAGTGTTCAGATACTTCTCCATCACAAAAAATTATGAAAAATTACCATCAGTCCTATAGCACATGTGCCCACGTTGTGTAAAAAACTCATGATTTTATCGCGCTCCAAGTATTTAATAATATTCACGCTGCATCGTTACCGCAGAACGTCTACTACCGTTTCATTGCCGTCCGTGAGGGGGGCCACAACCCGGAGACGCGTGCCGCCTCTTCGGACATGCCACAACACCACCCCGCATGTATGAGGGCCCGGTACGACGCTCCGGTGGCATTGCTACCCCCCAGGGCCCCCGTCCCGTCTAACCCTGTAGCGTTTGACCACGGGATCTAGCCCTTTGACTTTGCACGGACGGGCTTTGACCAGTGGACCTCTCCACCCGGTTGTGTTAGGTCGGCCCAGAGGAACACTTTGGAGCAACATCCGGGCCAAACCCACAGCTACATCCACTCCGTGTAGACCCGACGCGTCC
>NW_021301590.1:0-1309 GCF_002162155.2 Triticum dicoccoides
GGAAGTGACCTATCTGGGTCATGTAATATCTGGTAAAGGTATTGTTGTTAACCCTGAGCGAGTTCAAGCCGTCCTTAATTGGACTCCACCTGAATCGGTCAAGCAAGTTCGGAGTTTTCTGGGCCTAGCGAGCTATTGTCGTCGCTTTGTCGAGAACTTCTCCAAAGTTGCTAAACCTCTAACCGAACTCCTCAAGAAAGATAAAAAGTTCGAATGGACTCCACAATGTGAGCACAGCTTTCAGGAACTGAAAAGACGCCTGACTTCTGCTCCCGTACTGGTACCGCCAGACTTCTCCAAGGACTTTGTTATCTACTGCGACGCCTCGCGACAAGGACTAGGTTGCATTCTCATGCAAGATCGACACGTAATTGCTTACGCTTCACGGCAATTGCACCCACATGAGGAGAATTATCCTACTCATGATTTAGAGCTTGCAGCTGTAGTCTATGCACTTAAAACCTGGCGACATTACCTCCTCGGTAATCGTTGCGAAATATTCACTGATCACCGAAGTCTGAAGTACATCTTCACCCAACCGGATTTGAATCTCAGGCAAAGACGTTGGGTCGAGTTGATCACAGATTTCGACTTAGGAATAACTTATACCCCAGGGAAAGCCAACGTCATGGCTGATGTGCTAAGTCGTAAATCTTATTGTAACAACCTAATGTTACAACAAAGTCAACCGCTTCTCCATGAGGAATTTCGGAAGCTTAACCTTCACATTGTTCCTCAAGGATTTCTTTCCACCTTGGTGGCGAAACCTACTCTTACGGGTCAAATCATTGCTGCCCAAAAGCGAGATAAGGGAATATCTAAAATCAAGGAGAACATTGCTAGCGGAGGTGCTAGTTGTTTCTCCGCAAATGATCATGGTGTTGTGTACTTTGGGAACCGTTTAGTGGTTCCCAAGAACCAGCATCTACGGCAGTTGATCCTTAAGGAGGCTCATGAATCTCCTCTCACCATTCATCCCGGTAGTACTAAGATGTATCAGGACCTACGCCAGAGGTTCTGGTGGACTAGGATGAAGAGAGAAATTGCTCAGTATATTGCTAATTGCGACGTCTGTCGTCGTGTAAAAGCAGAGCATCAACGGCCTGCTGGCACCCTTCAACCCTTAGCCATTCCTGAATGGAAATGGGATAAAATTGGTATGGATTTCATTACCGGTTTTCCCAGGACCAAGAGAGGGAATAATGCTATCTTCGTCGTTGTCGATCGTCTTTCCAAAGTAGCCCATTTCTTACCTGTTCGTGAGAGTATAACTGCTAGTCAGCTGGCAGACTTATACATCTCCCGGATA
>NW_021301591.1:0-3096 GCF_002162155.2 Triticum dicoccoides
GTTACGCTCTTCATCTGAAAGTTGTTGGGGGATCTCCTTGAGACTAGAGTACCGTGCGTCCACCACACCTAAAATTAGAGGATGTTTTCGTCAGCGAGCAAAAGCAAGCTTCAAGATGTTCTCCATAAACTGAATTCGAGGCTGGAAGAAAACATTCACTAGCTATATTTGAGAATGGGGACTCGCTTTAGTATGCACAGTTGATACGTCTCCAATGTATCTATAATTTATGAAGTATTCATGCTATCATATTATCTATTTTGGATGTTTAATGGGCTTTATTATGCACTTTTATATTATTTTTGGGACTAACCTATTAACCGGAGGCCCATCCCATATTGTTGTTTTTTGCCTATTTCGGTGTTTCGCAGAAAAGGAATATCCAATGGAGTCCAAACGGAATGAAACCTTTGGGAGAGTTATTTTTGGAATGGAAGCAATCCAGGAGACTTGGAGTAGACGTCAGGGAAGCTTCAAGGAAGCCATGAGGGTCCAGGGCTCGCCCTACCCCCTGGGCGCGCCCCCACCCTCCTGGGCCCGTCGTGGCTCCCCTGACCGACTTCTTTCGCATATATATATATATATATCCATATACCCTAAAAACATCAGAGAGCACAATAGATCGGGAGTTCCTCCGCCACAAGCCTCTGTAGCCACCAAAAACCAATCGGGACCCATTCCGGCACCCTGCCGAAGGGGGGGATCCCTCACCGGTGGCCATCTTCATCATCCCGGCGCTCTCCATGACAAGAAGGGAGTAGTTCACCCTTGGGGCTGAGGGTATGTACCAGTAGCTATGTGTTTGATCTCTCTCTCTCTCTCTCTCTCTCTCTCGTGTTCTTGAGGTGATACGATCTTGATGTATTGCGAGCTTTGCTATTATAGTTGGATCTTATGATGTTTCTCCCCCTCTACTCTCTTGTAATGGATTGATCTTTCCCTTTGAAGTTATCTTGTCGGATTGAGTCTTTAAGGATTTGAGAACACTTGATGTATGTCTTGCCATGCTTATCTGTGGTGACAATGGGATATTCACGTGATCTACTTGACGTATGTTTTGGTGATCAACTTGTGGGTTCAATGAACTTATGCATAGGGGTCGGCACACGTTTTCGTCTTGACTCTTCGGTAGAAACTTTGGGGCACTCTTTGAAGTACTTTTTGTTGGTTGAATAGATGAATCTGAGATTGTGTGATGCGTATCATATAATATTGCCCATGGATACTTGAGGTGACATTGGAGTATCTAGGTGACATTAGGGTTTTGGTTGATTTGTGTCTTGACGTGTTATTCTAGTATGAATTCTATGATAGATCGAATGGAAAGAATAACTTCGTGTTATTTTACTACGGACTCTTGAATAGATCGATCAAAAAGGATAACTTTGAGGTGATTTCGTACCCTACAATAATCTGTTCGTTTGTTCTCCGCTATTAGTGACTTTGGAGTGACTCTTTGTTGCATGTTGAGGGATAGTTATATGATCCAGTTATGTTATTATTGTTGAGAGAACTTGCACTAGTGAAAGTATGAACCTTAGGCCTTGTTTTCTAGTATTGCAATACAGTTTACACTCACTTTTACCACTTGTTACCTTGCTGTTTTTATTTTCAGATTACAAATATTCATATCTACAATCCAAATTGCACTTGTATCACCATCTCTTCGCCGAACTAGGGTGTGTTGGGGACACAAGAGACTCTTTGTTATTTGGTTGCAGGGTTGTTTGAGAGAGACTATATTCATCCTACACCTCCCATGGATTGATAAACACTACTAGGGAAAAGCCTAGCAGCAGCGCGGGTTTTAGGCCTATCAGTAGCGGGGGAAGGAGCGCTACTGATAAGGCGCTACAGCTAAACCTTAGCAATAGCGTGCCTAGATGCACGATACTGTTAAATTGACTTAGTAGTAGCGGTTCTTCAGAACCGCACTACTGGTAATTAGTAGTAGCGCTTCCCCTTTCCCGCGCTACTACTATTATTTAGTATTTTATTTATTTTTTATTTCATGTTGTATTCATACACCTAAGAACCGCACTACTGGTAATTAGTAGTAGCGCTTCCCCTTTCCCGCGCTACTACTATTATTTAGTATTTTATTTATTTTTTATTTCATGTTGTATTCATACACCTTTACACAAGTTTTCATACAACAGGAATTTAGAGATTGTTTTTACATCATAATGAGTTATTACATCACGGGGTGAAAGAATCGTGGACTAGTTTCAAGTGGATGTCCATCGACTTGAAACTAATCCGCGGTTCTTTCACCCAATGATATAATAATATCATCATCATCATCATATCATTAACAACTTATCATCGTAATACATCGTAATACATCATTGTCATATAACACCTCCTCAAGATCATCGTTTTCATCAATGACATCACATAGCAAATTGGTCACTAGTCGTAATCACAAGTACTCCTCATTATCAACTCTAACACATTACCACATAATAAACATATTGTACCTCATAGGACCTACTACATTCGATTAAGACCTACTACATTTTCTAAGGTAAAATAGCAAAAAACAAGATAGCCCCTGACTCTCCATTCTGGAGAATGGAGATTAGCCTGTCTCCAATTCTTGCCTTTCACTGAATGTTACTTCCAAGAACCTCCTTGGGAATGTCCATACATTTCTTCCATTCTTTGATGATCATGTGTTCACCGGTTTTAGAAATCCGATATGCACAGGTGAGCTTCCTAGATTTACCTGGCAGTATGTTCAGAACTGAGAGGCGACCATTCAGAGACATCAGATGAGGCACACAATCCATCGGGAGTTTCTATTGAAAAACATAATAATAACTTCGTAGTTAGCAATGATGTACTAGTTTTACAAGTATGCAAAAGATGCGCGGATGTCGTAATAGTAAAAAATCTTACCAGGGTATCTCCAGAGAAGTTACCGTGGTTCAACACATGCACTAGTGGCACGTATTCACCATAATTTAGAGGAGTTCGATAATAGTTATTGTAATTCTCTAGAAGAGTACAAAATGCGATCAGATGATTTTTCTCCTTATACGTTAATTCGGTGCCATCGGTGTAGTGGGTTTTATCTACCATCTTCCGCACAGT
>NW_021301592.1:0-879 GCF_002162155.2 Triticum dicoccoides
GGGGGTGAGTTGTCACACCCTAGCTAGTCATGCATTAGAGTGTTGCATCATGTTTACTCTTTCATCAGAAACTTGAAATGGGGATCTGTGAAACCCTCAGAATCATTTTGAAAATGACCCAAATAAAAATTTCTCCAAAAGGGTCCAAGAAAATGCTCATGTTGCTCTCTGAAAATATTGGACAGAGATAAAAATCAAACCAATATTTTTAGTGGCTCATGGACATTTATTTTGGGCATTTGGAATTAATGCATAAATATTTGCATTGGAAATATATTTCTATATATATTAATATATGTCCAAATATTATGCCAATTATAAAGGAGCTCTGGAATAATATATCTAGCCCCTGCAAAAATTGGCATAAGTTAAATAAATGATTTAATACATTATTTAAATCAAAACAAATGTCAGAAATTAGAAAACAGAAAAAAATAAAAGGGAGAAGCTTACCTGGGCTCCTCCCTGTGCAGCCCAGCCAGCTGGCCGGCCCAGCCAGCAGGCGGCCCAGCCCGTCTCCCTCCTCTGTCGTCTTCGTCCCGACAGAGGGAGGGGAGTGTGGCCGGCGCGCGCGCGCGCCACCGCGCCACGGCACCTCTCTCCCTGCCTGCCTGCCCTCCCCTCCTCGCCTCGATGCCCCTGGACGACGCCACGCCTCCCCCCTGCTCTCTCTCACTCGCCCTCGGCTCTTCCCTCCTCTCCCTCGCTCTCTCTCTCTCTCTCACACAGCCGAACACCACCGTCGCCGCCGTTCGCCATAGCAGCCGTCTCTGGCCACCCCTCGCTTCCCCCGACTAGCTCAGAAGCTCCGCCACAACCCCCTCTTCCTCCCCACCACTCCACAGGCCTCCGGAAGCCCTGCATCGCCGCCACGTCGCC
>NW_021301593.1:0-1029 GCF_002162155.2 Triticum dicoccoides
GGGGGGGAGGAGTCCATCCTCCCCAAGGCACCTCGGAGGTGCCTTCCCCCTTGAGGACTCTTCCCTCTAGGGTTCCCTAGGCGCATGGGCCTCTTGGGGCTGGTTCCCTTGGCCCATGTAGGCCAAGGCGCACCCCCTACAGCCCATGTGGCCCCCCGGGGCAGGTGGCCCCACCCGGTGGGCCCCCGGGACCCTTCCGGTGGTCCCGGTACAATACCGATGACCCCGAAACTTGTCCCGATGGCCGAAACAGGACTTCCTATATATAAATCTTTACCTCCGGACCATTTCGGAACTCCTCGTGACGTCCGGGATCTCATCCGGGACTCCGAACAACATTCGGTAACCACATACAAGCTTCCTTTATAACCCTAGCGTCATCGAACCTTAAGTGTGTAGACCCTACGGGTTCGGGAGACATGCAGACATGACCGAGACGTTCTCCGGTCAATAACCAACAGCAGGATCTGGATACCCATGTTGGCTCCCACATGTTCCACGATGATCTCATCGGATGAACCACGATGTCAAGGACTCAATCGATCCCGTATACAATTCCCTTTGTCTATCGGTATGTTACTTGCCCGAGATTCGATCGTCAGTATCCAATACCTTGTTCAATCTCGTTACCGGCAAGTCACTTTACTCGTTCCGTAACACATCATCTCGTGATCAACTCCTTGGTCACATTGCGCATATGATGATGTCCTACCGAGTGGGCCCAGAGATACCTCTCCGTTTACACGGAGTGACAAATCCCAGTCTCGATCCGCATAAAACAATAGATACTTTCGGAGATACCTGTAGTGCACCTTTATAGTCACCCAGTTACGTTGTGACGTTTGATACACCCAAAGCACTCCTACGGTATCCAGGAGTTACACGATCTCATGGTCAAAGGAAGAGATACTTGACATTGGCAAAGCTCTAGCAAACGAACTACACGATCTTTGTGCTATGCTTAGGATTGGGTCTTGTCCATCACATCATTCTCCTAATGATGTGATCCCGTTATCAACGACATCCAAT
>NW_021301595.1:0-767 GCF_002162155.2 Triticum dicoccoides
ATGGAAACCACATCGGGACCCCAAAACAGTGAGTAATAGTCCATGAAACGGCCCAAAATCGGCCAAAACTGCCAGTGTTGATGACCAACACGTAAGCGCACCTTGGGGTTCAACAACTATGGAAATCGCTCCGGGACCCCAAAATAGTGAGTAATAATCCAAGAAATGGGCCAGAATTGGCCAAAACCGCCAGTGTTGATGACCGACACGTAAACGCACCACAGGGTTCGTTAACCATGGAAACCACTCCGGGACCCCGAAATAGTGAGTGGTAGTCCATGAAATGGGCCAGAATCGGCCAAAACTGTCAGTGTTGATGTCCTACACGTTAGCGCACCTTGGGGTTCAACAACTATGGAAATTTGTTCGAGACCCAAAAATAGTGAGTAATAATCCAAGATACGGGTCAGAATCGGCCAAAACTGCGAGTGTTGATGACCGACACATAAACGCACCACATGGTTCGTTAACCATGGAAACCACTCCAGGACCCCAAAACAATGAGTAATAGTCCATGAAATGGGCCACAATTGGCCAAAACTGCCAGTGTGGATGACCGACACGTAAGCGGACCTTGGGGTTCAACAATTATGGAAATTGCTTCGTTACCCGAAAACGGTGAGTAATAATCAAAGAAACGGGCTAGAATCGGCCTAAACTGTTAGTGTTGATGACTGACACATAAACGCACCACATGGTTCGTTAACCATGGAAACCACATCGGGACCCCAAAACAGTGAGTAATAGTCCATGAAACGGCCCAAAAT
>NW_021301596.1:0-1149 GCF_002162155.2 Triticum dicoccoides
CCTGTCACAACCTAGCTAGTCATGCATTAGAGTGTTGCATCATGTTTACTCTTTCATCAGAAACTTGAAATGGGGATGACAGAACCCCCAGTCCCCTCTGAAACCAACTAGGGTTACTAAAATAATTTTTCAATGAACCTGAAATGCCCTTCTAAAATGCCCATCATTTTTGTCTTGGTTCAGAACCTCTGCCAAAAATGGTGCACATTTTCCTAGGCCATCCTAGGGTTTTTGAATTAAATCATAAATATTTGAATTTGGGCATTTAAAATAATATAAAATATTTAAATGCTCAATTATCTCCAAACTAAAATGTTTCATGTTGGAAATAATCCAACTATGGGCCAGGAATAGTTTGGTGATTTTTGAACTTGCCTAGGTATTTTATTTAATTCAACAAAGTTGCAGATATATTAAATAAAACAGAAACAGAAATAAAAAGGGGGAAAACTTACCTGGGCTCCTCCACTGTGCGGCCCAGCCAGCTGGCCGGCCCAGCCAGCAGCGGCCCAGCCCACCACTGCAGCTCTCCGTCGTCTTCCTCCCCTCGCCCCGAAGCTGCTGCGTGCTCGCGCGCGCACGGCCGCGCGGCCACCTCCTGCTTGCCGACGCGCTCCTGGCCGCGTGGACGACTCCCGCAGGCCGTCCCGATCCCCCCTGCTCTCTCTCACTCTCCCCCGGCTCTCCCCTCCTCTCCCTCGCTCTCTCTCTCACACAGCTGAACACCACCGTCGCCGCCGTTCGCCATAGCAGCCATCTCCGGCCACCCCTCGCTCCCCCGACTAGCTCAGGAGCTCCGCCTCGACTCCCTCTTCCTCCCCACCGCTCCACAGCTCCCCGGAAGCCCTGCATCGCCGCCACGTCGCCGTTCCCCTCTTCGGGCTCCGACCACCGTCGCCGTCGAATTCGCCGTCTCCAGCGCGTCCCCGAGCCCGCTTCGACGCCCACTGCAACCGCGGTGAGCTACGCCACCGTTTCCCCCTCTCCTTCCCCTCGTTCCCTCACCGTAGCCACCTCCCCACCACGGCCGAACCTCCGCCGTCGCCGAGCTCGCCGTCGACGCAGCTCCGGTGACCATTTGGTCACCCCGGCGAGTCCAACGAGTTCGCAAGACCCCGTAGAGCATCCCTAGCGCCTCGCTTTGCTCGA
>NW_021301597.1:0-2617 GCF_002162155.2 Triticum dicoccoides
AGAAGGCGAGTTCATCTAGGTATGAAGATTTCTTGATCTGTCTCTTCTCTAAAAGTATAATAGTTATTTTATTATGATCATGTCCTATTAGGTGAGGTACAACTGAAGAAAAATAGATTCATCATATATTCTAGACTGCATAGGCAACCAAACTAATTATTGTCATTAGATGACTCTAAGGAGTTGTAGTGTCTCTAACTCATGAAGATATGGTCTCATCATTGACCTCTCTTATTAGATGACTCTAATGTACAAGTGAAGATAAATAATATTATTTGGCATTAGATGCCTTATTGACTTGTAAGCACAATGCAAATTTCAGACATGAAGCTCACCACACACATGTACATATGTACTAAAAAATGAAACATGACAAAGCAGTAGACAAGAAGTTTTTATGGCAAACAGTAGACACTGAGTTTTGATAGCAAGCAGTAGATAAGAAGTTTTTAGGTCAAGTAGTTTTACTTATAATTTGCCTTCACAACTCTATCCCCTCACCTCACATAATTGATATATATGTCGTCCCTCAAAAAAGAGTTGACATGTATGCCCAACTTGATTGTAAGTGTCCAGGATTTCCTTGTAGCACCAAAAACATAACTCAATTTATATTGAATCCAACAACACTCAAGCTAAGCAAACTATTTTCAAAAATAGTACCTTGACTATCAAAAATTGGCACATCGATGAGTTTTCAACAAAGTATACTTCTAGCAACTACTCCTACTGCACAATAAAGTTTAGTCAAAATCAAAGTGAGGAAATGAGCGTATCATACCTATGTACATAAAATGCATACAGATTGTGCTGCTTTTACTTACTTTGATTGCAGTAGTTGTGTGGGTTGTTTTGCTTACTTTGCACTCCCAAGAAGCAGCCTCTCCAATAAGCATAGTCTCCAAGTTGTCTCCAAGTTCATGAACGAAAGTGCATGAAACCACAAAATACATCAACAGCATGAAGAAATTAGTTTAAGCTCAACTCCAACAAATATAGTTTTCATCTTCTAGCTGACCATATAATAGTACAATATATCACAACAAGAAGAAGCAAAAGTGACTTTATTAAACATGTTTAAACTACCTTTATCTTATCATGGTTAAATACCATGATCCCAGTTCAGACCAGTTTGTGTATAGTTAGCACAAATTCAATATTGGGTGGTAAGACACAAAATTGTTTCCAGAAATTGCAAGAAAGATCGAACAGTGACTATTTTCTGTGCAACACCAATCAGTTGCAAATAAGAAGTAATTTTGACAACATGACTTATCTCCAAACTAAAATAAAATGCAGTAGTCATAATAGTCCTACGATGATGGATAAATGAGGAAACTAACTTTGATTTCCTGCCATAATCGACTTGCACTGGCTCTATATCTACATACAAGTCACTTGAAACGTGTTGAATGCATCCGTTGCGCCCCGGCCCAACACAGCTATCACTACGAAAGGATGGCAGAACTTAGGACTGGATGACACAAACCAAGCCACTTGTTAGTATGAAATCCAGAAAAGATTGTTTGAGAAAAGTAAAAATAATACTGTAGGATTTAAGCAAGGTGTGCTATCAATTCATAAACAGTACCCAGATGCCTACTAAAATTAAACTGGATCAACAAATCATCTAGCAAAAATCCCTGAACATTACACCTTTTCATCATTCGCCAATTCAATTATGAAAAAACAATGCATCAATCAATGATATGAAATAGTAGCAGTATGCTGATGGAGCAAGTGCAAAAGATACCCAACACTGCACACGGCAACACTCGATCTGTTGTCTCAAATCCCTCTCTCTTCTCCTAAAGCTAACATTCTCGCAGTACACGCTCACGTAGCTAACCCTAAACTACAGCAAACCGCTGACCTACGGCCATTAGCGGGGACGGGGGAGGGGCCGTTTGTCTCACCTTGCCACGGAAGTGGGGATGGGTTGCGGAAGATGGCGGAGTGGTAGAACACCGTGACTGCACCTCGTGGGGTTGCTTCTTGCCGGCAATGAAGACGACAGGATGCACCACTATGGCAGTGTCTTGGCCGTCGGGGAGCCGCCTCGAAACAGAAGGCGAGGAGGAGATCAGGCCAGGGATTCCACAAATGGAAAAAGTAGAGGAGGAAAGTGTTCGGACGCGCGTACCGTAGCTTCTGTCGTTGCAGATCGATGCACCCCGCCTCGGTTCGACCTTGACATCGCCGGAGACCAGCAACGTGGCGGATCTGAACGGACCGCCACCGGATCCAGCCGCACACGTGTCGTCGCAGATTGATGCGCGATGAAGCTCGATGCGTGCATCCCCTCAGCCGCACACGGCTCGCCGGAGAAGCAGCTGTCGCCGGGCGGAGTCTTGGTGGTTGCGTTCTCGGTGAGGTGCGCGGTGATGCGTCGGGGGTGAGGTGAAAGGGCGATAGGTTGCCACTGAGTGGAAAGGAGAGGGCCTGATGCGGCGGTCGCCAGGCGGAGCCGCGCGGACGCCAGCCCATGGACGGACACGGCGACGCGGCGGCGGAGGGGAAACTGGGGCGACGGGGGAGTGAGTGGAGGGGAGAGGAGCGAGTGGAGGGGAGTGGAGCGGAGGGATTGGATAAGGTGGGCGGCGGGGTAGGTGGAGAG
>NW_021301598.1:0-2979 GCF_002162155.2 Triticum dicoccoides
CGAAGGACACCGTGTGTCGAGTGGTGTTCTCTTCCTCCACAGTCAGAATCTCAGGCGCCGTCACATCCTGAGGCACCTTACTGGCGGACGCTTTCCGACTCCTCCTGTGCTTCAGCGGCTCTTCATCCTCATCATCATCAGGAAGATTGATAACAGTATTGGGTGGAGCTGCGGAGAAGAATCAGGATCAGAGATCGCGAGTCAGTCGACTAAGAACGGCGTTAAGAATACAGTACCTGGGTTCGAAGTTGCTGCGTCCTCCATCTCATGGTCATCAGCCCGGGCCGAGGTTTCAGAAGTAGCAGCACTGCAACTCCGAAGGATCAGTCGATTAATTTCAGCGTCGACCAGAGACAAAGTTCACACAAAATGAGAAGATTCAAACAACACGATTACCCTGATACGGTAGGGATGGACACCTTCATCTTCGGTAGGAGCTTGATCGGCTTCGACGAGGCCGCCCTGGGCTGCTTCGGCGCCTTTTCAGTCGGCACCGGAGAGGTGGTCCGAGGGCGCTTGGTCGACTGAGTGGCGGTCGCAACCCCCTTACCACGTTCAGTCGAAGGGTCGTGGACAAGCTTTGACCGCCTTTCTGAGCGCGGTGGTACGACCTCCTCCTCCTCTTCTTCCTCGTCCTCGACGTCATCTTCATCACCGTCATCATCATCGTCGTCGTCATCATCCTCTGCAACATCCGAGTCCCATTCCTCCTCTTCCTGGCTCTCGCCCCCGCTCGCCTCGCCCTCCTCAGTCGAAGCTTGTGCCCCATTGGGCATCGAGTACAGCTCGGTGAGGGCCTAGCAGATGTCCAGACAAGGATCAGTCGACCAGTCGGCAGGGTAAACAAAAATGAATGCGACAAAAGCACAGTGGAGAGCAGGGCAAGTATACCTTGTTTGGGTCGCTGTTGTGGTCGAGTGGAGGAATCCTTCTGGCTCCGCGTGGGTTATCCTTATTCCCGGTAGCGGCTACCATCCACCTTTCCAGAGTGACGTCGTCGACTGCTTCTGGATGGACTCTAGTCTCGTCTTCGGTCCCACAGTACAACCACATGCAGTGGCTCCGGAACTGAAGGGGCTGGATGCGACGCCTGAGGAAGACCTCCAGAAGGTCCATGCCCGTCACTCCCTCCCGAACCAACTGCACCACGCGCTCCATCAACATCTTCACGTCAGCTTTCTCCTCCGAAATCAGCTTCAGAGGGGAGGGCTTGTTCACTCGGTCCATGGTAAACGGAGGGAGTCCACTCGACTGCCCTGGCGTCGACTGGACCTGGCAGTAGAACCAAGTCGACTGCCAGCCTCTGACGGACTCGGGAAAGGTCATGGGCAGGAAGGTGCTCTTATTCCTCACCTGGATCCCCAGGCCCCCACACATTTGGACGACTCGGGTTCTCTCATCACCTGGGCTCGCCTTCTTCACGGTCTGAGAGCGACACGTGAATATATGTTTGAACAAACCCCAGTGCGGTCGACAGCCCAAGAAACCCTCACACATGGACACGAATGCAGCAAGATAGGAAATGGAGTTTGGGGTAAAGTGGTGAAGCTGCGCTCCGAAGAAATTCAAGAAGCCACGGAAGAAAATACTCGGCGGCAAGGAAAACCCACGATCAACATGAGTGGCCAAAAGCACACACTCACCCTCTTCTGGCTGTGGCTGCCACTCCTTCCCCGGAAGCCTCGCAGCTCCGTGAGGGATCAAGCCCTCGTTGTCCATGTCGAGGAGGTCCTTCTCTGTGATGGTCGACTGGATCCAGTCTCCTTGGATCCAGCCCTTCGGCAGGCGGGATCTGGACGAGGACCCTCCGCGGCTGGTGGATCTCCCCTTCGCCTTCTCCGACGCCGACGCCTTCTTTGCGCGCTCCAGCGCCGCCGTCTTCTCCTTGGCCATGGTTGCCGGCGAGATGCGCGAAGGGAAGTGGTGCGGGGGCGAGAGCGAGCACGCTGGGCGGAGAAGAAGGAAGCAGAGAGAGGGATAGACTGCTGAGGCGCAGCACAGAAATCCTCGCCAGGCACATTTATAAGGTCTCTTCCGAGTGGATGACAGGTGGGCCCGTCGATCTAATCATATCTGGGAGCAGTTACGCAGACTGGATACGTGGCGAAAAAGGCGGCGCGGAGATCGAGGCGTCTATGCCCCGTCCCATCCGAACGCCGCGGTCCGTCCCGCTTCGCGCGCATCCCCAAATTTCGCATCCCGCGGAATCCGCGAACAACAAATCAGTCTGTCAGACGCGGTGTTTCCGGCGATCCGTCGCTCGGAGATCGTCGAAACCCGAAAGATCACTCGACGCAAAAATAGAATGGATCGAGTCGACTGAAGGCAAATTGCTCCCTGTCGACGAAGAGATTCTTTGGTCCAGGACAACGCACGACCAGGGCACAAAGGTTAATCGGAAACGACATCAACTCCTTCCTCACTCGAAGCCTCAATCCATTCGGGGGCTAATGATGGGGTTATGTACCTAGGGTAGGGTCATGGACCTGATCTAAGTACCTTACCCAAGGACACCCTTAGAAGAAGTCGCCTTCTAGTCGACTAACGAGGGACACACTCGACTGACTTGAAGGACTCGACCACGAAGACTCACTCGACCACCAGAAGGTCAAGAGGCACTCTGCACTACAACGGCCTGTAATCAAGTAGACTTTATGATAGTAAAGGCACTTTATGTGGGACGTTACCAGTAACGCCCCAGACTTAACTCACCTTAAACCCTCTCCTACGTGGGCTGGCTGGGGTCCTGGCGCACTCTATATAAGCCACCCCCCTCCACAGGCAGAAGGGTTCGGCACCTTGCAACTCATATACTCATAATCCACTCGACCGCCTCCGGGCTCCGAGACGTAGGGCTGTTACTTCCTCCGAGAAGGGCCTGAACTCGTACATCCTTTGTGCTTACAACCTCTCCATAGCTAGGACCTTGCCTCTCCATACCTACACCCCACTCTACTGTCAGGCTTAGAACCACGACAG
>NW_021301599.1:0-1578 GCF_002162155.2 Triticum dicoccoides
ATTCTGACAAGTTTCGTGGACTATTACTCACTGTTTTGGGGTCAAAAAGTGATTTCTGTGCTTGTTGAACCCCAAGGTGGGCTTACGTGTAGGTCATCAACATTGACAGTTTTGGCCGATCCTGGCCCATTTCATGGACTATTACTCACTGTTTTGGGGTCCTGGAGTGATTTCCACGATTAACGAACCCTGGGGTGGGTTTACGTGTCGGTCATCAACACTCGCGGTTTTTGTCGATTCTGACCCGTTTCATGGACTATTACTCACCGTTTTGGGGTGTCGAAGTGATTTCCATGCTTGTTGAACCCCAAGGTGCGCTTATGTGTCGGTCATCAACACTCACAGTTTTGGCCGATTCTGGCCGTTTCGTGGACTATTACTCACTAGTGTTCCGGAGTGGCTTCCACAATCAACAAAACCTAAGGTGCGTTTACATGTCGGTCATCAACACTCGCGATTTTTGTTGATGCTGACATGTTTCATGGACTATTACTCACCGTTTTGGGTTCCCGAAGTGATTTCCATGCTTGTTGAACCCCAAGGTGCGCTTACGTGTCGGTCATCAACACTGACAATTTTGGCCGATTCTGGCCCATTTCATGGACTATTACTCACTGTTTTGGGGTCCCGGAGTGATTTCCACGATTAACAAACTCTGGGGTGCGTTTACGTGCCGGTCATTAACACTCGCAGTTTTTGTCGATTCTGACCCGTTTCGTGGACTATTACTCACTGTTTTGGGGTCCTGAAGTGATTTCCATGATTAACGAACCCTGGGGTGCGTTTACGTGTCGGTCATCAACACTCGCGGTTTTTGTCGATTCTGACCCGTTTCATGGACTATTACTCACCGTTTGGTGGTCCCGAAGTGATTTCCATGCTTGTCGAACCCCAAGGTGTGCTTACGTGACGGTCAACAACACCCATAGTTTTGGCCGATTCTGGCCCATTTCATGGGCTATTACTCACTGTTTTCGGGGCCCGGAGCGATTTCATTGATTAACAAACCCTGGGGTGCGTTTACGTGTCGGTCATCAAGACTCGCGGTTTTTGTTGATTCTGACAAATTTCGTGGACTATTACTCACTGTTTTTGGGTCACAAAGTGATTTCCATGCTTGTTGAACCCCAAGGTGGGCTTACGTGTAGGTCATCAACATTGACAGTTTTGGCCGATCCTGGCCCATTTCATGGACTATTACTCACTGTTTTGGGGTCTCGGAGTGACTTCCACGATTAACGAACCCTGGGGTGCGTTTACGTGTTGATCATCAACACTCGCAGTTTTGGCCGATTCTGCCCTGTTTCATGGACTATTACTCACTGTTTTGGGGTCCCACAGTGATTTCCACGATTAACGAACCCTGGGGTGCGTTTACGTGTCGGTCATCAACACTCGCGGTTTTGGTCGATTCTGACCCGTTTCGTGCACTATTACTCACCATTTTGGGGTCGCGAAGTGATTTACATGCTTGTTGAACACCAAGGTGTGCTTACGTCTCGGTCATCAACACTGACAGTTTTGGCCGATTCTGGCCCGTTTCATGGACTATTGCTCACTGTTTTGGGGTCCCGGAGT
>NW_021301600.1:0-2727 GCF_002162155.2 Triticum dicoccoides
TAACACGTAGCGCTTGTGCGTGCTCTCAAGAACTTGAGCATTTCCATATTCATCAGGGTTTTACCAATATCCGTGTCAAGGATCCTGGCAACACAACTTGCTACCACGATGAATGATGATGGATGATGCAGATGCAAAGGAAGATAACACTTCTCAGATTTCATCTTAGCGAGGCCAAGGAAATAAAATCTGGATGATCGACCGAGAGACATTTAGCACTCCGCTTCTAATGTTCTCCTTGATGTGCTAGTGTAACCCATTCATAGATATGGTTTGATATCTAGAACATCAAGTAAAAGGTCGGACTTCGGGAATACAAAAATCCATAGGGCAACTAGGGAGTAAACCCTACGAAATCCCTATGGGGAGGTGGCCAACTTCATCAATCAAGATATTATAATAACAAGTTTTCCGGCTGGGTGTGTTGGCCACGACATCCACTTTACCGGTTATCGCGCGACCAATATTATAATTCTTGGGAAATATTCCAACCATCATATCTGCCTGAGATTCAGATCTGGTTGGTGTCAGGATATTCCAGACTCATCGAGTCCAGGAAGAAAAACGGAAGTTTGCAACACGAATCGACGAGATGACGTTGCGAGATTCTCGGGGAATGAACTACGATAACAAGCTCCGAAACATGAGCTGGTTCCGCTACAACATGTGAACACGTTGTCCCAGACAAGCATGACCACAAAGTAGTCTTATAATAAAACACTACCGAGTTCAGGAGGGGGAACCATCAACGAGGGTATCGAAGTCCTTACATAATTCCGGATTAGCTCTTATGAAGGAACTCCTTCTCCTTGAACAAATCAATCAGTGGCTTGGTGTGCTAGGGGTACATATAGATTGAAGGTTGCAAGTCTTCAAACCACAGAATTCTTCGCACGTGTGCATGACTGATTTGGAATGATTCCAGAGGAAGCAAAACTAACTTTCTCAAATCCACGGCGGCAACTTTCACCAAATGCACGTGTATAAGAGGAAGTCACTCCTTTCATCAAACAAATACTTCATGAGTTAGCATGAAGAAATGCTTTCAAAAGTTTCCAACGCTAGCTTAATGTTCAACAAAATCATGGAGGAGATAAGGATGTTGCCAATGGGCTCAACAACAATTCATCTAGGTTTCCTTTTAAAAGGAATTCCATAGTTAAGTGAACACGGTGATAGCATTGGTCAGACCAAAGATGTAATGGTGTATGCTCGAGGGATCAACCACGAATAAGACAGCATTACGAGCATCGTTGGTACTGATTTGATTTGACGATAGCCCACACTCAAATCAAAGGATTGATAAGACAATAGGTCCAGCAACTGATCACAAGGACCAATCGATGAAGATATCATCTTTCTTCAACACACACTACACAAGAATATCCCTTTGAAACGAACTAAGTCAGGCAAGCTTTTATCTTCCAACTCTCCAAGTTGTTGTCTAGCTTAACCAACTAGCTCAGGGATATCTAACACCGATTCTTGGAGAGAAGGTGGTTCACAAGAAACCAACTTGATCACGAGCTCAACATAACAGTCAGGTGACAGCCTGGTGATACTTTCGAGAAGATATTCGAAAAATCACGAACCACCGATATGTTACTAAGCTCGAGAACAATCTCGCTTTTGAGGGCAAGACGATATGATCAAATGAGTGAGGACTTGACAAGATCCTAACTCATCAATCGAAGGGTGCACCGAAATAAGGACTAGGTAGCACGATCAGTCTTAGAAGGATGATTCAAACCAACACGCTAAGAATGAAATTATTGTCCCTTAACTACCAAGCAACGAGGTTGCTGGGAGTATTGATTTCACACATCACAATTCATTTGTCGGTATTCCGGTTGCATCAACACGATGGCCGAGGGATGACTAATGATGGTGAGAAGTATTACTACGTCAAAATTCATGAAAGTTGGTGCAGTTCTCATGACAATTCTGACATGAAGGGGGTAATACTCCAAGGTAGAACAGAACCAAAAGCTGGATTGGCATTTGATCTGCGGAATACAACTACTTTGACCCAATCCTAGATATGGATGAGGTACTGGAGTTTGTTTCTCCTAGTCATTCCGCGATAGAATGGCTTGACGGACCACAAGAGTAATAGGCATCGATAAACGAACGCACGCATACTCTTGACTATCAATTGATAGACGAAGGTCAGTAGACAACTAAAGAGGGACAATTCAAAGGAACATATAACTTTTGAGTTGTGGATGCGTAGATTAGTATGTCAAACCAGGTTCAACATAATTCTTCCGGATAACCCATGCAGAAAGAGTGAGCTGGCAGAGTCACAATATAGCATGGAGAACTCATCAAGAGCACTCTGGTTGTGATCGTTCAGTTCAACGAGGAACTTCTGCCATAAGTAGTTCATGGTATTTGGAAGAAGAAGATACCACGGACTTCAAGGACTATCGCAAAGGTTACTAATAACCTAAGGGAGCTAGCAATTACTATCAACATGAAGTAAGTAGGGTGAATCTCGGGTTCAAAACCCAAGGAGTAGAATACCTACTACTAAGTGGCATCACGGGATGCTTTCGAGAATAAAAGCCAGAATCATCACACTGGGACACAAAACATGGCTAGACTACTAGATGATCCCCTGAGACACCTAGGGTCATAATAATATCTCCAACATATATGTCAAGGTAACGGAGTACCTCAACTCACTGATTAGTGTGGTTAATCTGGCCCATGGGAACATTGAAA